>NW_027190122.1:0-17500 GCF_040958095.1 Procambarus clarkii
TTCAAAGGTTTGCCACCAGACTAGTACCCGAGCTGAGAGGTATGAGCTACGAGGAGAGACTACGGGAATTGAACCTAACTTCGTTGGAAGACAGAAGAGTTAGGGGGGACATGATCAACACATTCAAGATTCTCAAGGGAATCGACAGGGTTGATAAAGAGAGGCTATTTAACACTAGGGGCACACGCACTAGGGGACACAGGTGGAAACAGGAGTGCCCAAATGAGCCACAGAGATATTAGAAAAAACTTTTTAAGTGTCAGAGTGCTTGACAAATGGAATGCATTAGGTAGTAATGTGGAGAAGGCTGATTCCATACACAGTTTCAAGTGTAGATATGATAGAGCACAATAGGCTCAAGAACCTGTACACCTGTTGATTGACGGTTGAGAGGCGGGACCACAGAGCCAGAGCTCAACCCCCGCTAGCACAACTAGGTGAGTACACACACACACACACAAACACGCACGCTCACGCACGCACACACACACACACACACACACACACACACACACACACACACACACACACACACACACACACACACACACACACACACACACACACACACACACACACACACACTCAACACACAAACAACACACACACACACACACACACACACACACACACACACACACACACACACACACACACACACACACAGGAAGCAACCCGTAACAGTTGTTTAAATCCCAGGTACCTATTTACTGCTAGGTAACAGGGGCAACAGGGTGAAACAAACTGCCCAATTTCGTTTCTGCTATCACCGGAGGATCGAACACAGACGATAGGATTACGAGACGAGAGCGCTGTCTACTCAGCTGTCAGGCCCCGTAGTGCGTGTATTCGTCAAAAACATAATTTGCGAGAGGTTAAGGGAAAGGAATGATGCTTCCTGGGTTGGAGGGTTGGTGTGGGGTTAAGCACTTGGTGGCCTTGGACCTGTGGGGGGGGGGGTGCGGGGTGCGGGGGATTGCCAGTTATGAATTTAAATTATGAATTTGTTAAGATAGGGTATTTATGTAAAAGACGCTGTGGAGAGATAGTACAAAAGTGTTCCTGACTGATGTGAGTAGTGTGCATTGACTTGTAGTGTTAGAAAAATTACTGCATACATGAAAATTCCCTGTTCTTTGAAAAGGTTTCTTTGTAAAATAAGTACAAAGTTATTTGTAAACAAATATGATTATTTTTCTTTAATAAACACACATGAGCACAAATGGTCCTCGGGAGTCAGAGATGGGTGGAGTGAACTAAAAATAGTAACAAAAAATGAGGACAATGATGGGAAACTATGTATTCAAACATAACCTGTTAACCATGTAAATTACAGTACCCTAATCACGGGTACACGTACATCTGACAATCAATATACATAAATAAACATTCACTAATATGTTCCCTCAACAACGGACACAGATAATTACCGTACACGTGTCAGTCCAATTGCAGGTACACATAGCTGCACTTGTCTGTCGCTCCTGACAATAGTAAACATGTAACAAAAATGTGACAATGATGGGACACTATGTCATTCACACGTTACACACGCTAACATTATAAATTACAGTAACACTAAACACGCGTACACGTATATATGTCAATCAATTTAGATAAAAAACATTCACTAATATGTTCCTTTTAAAATAAACACACAGATATTACCGTACACATGTCAGTCCAATTGTAGGTACACATAGACACACATAGCTGCACTTGTCTGTCGCTCCTGATAATAGTATACATAGGTATACACACAAAACAGTCCTTTATCAACTAATGTGTGTGTGTGTGTTGAGAGAAAGACCTGGGGGTTGATATCACGCCAGACCTCTCCCCTGAAGCTCATATCAAAAGGATAACATCAGCAGCATATACCAGGTTGGCTAAATAAGAACGGCCTTTAGAAACTTGTGTAAGGAATCTTTCAGAACATTATATAACACATATGTCAGACCAATCTTGGAGTATGCGGCTCAGCATGGAGTCCATATCTAGTCAAGCATAAAACTAAACAGGAAAAAGTTCAAAGGTTTGCCACCAGACTAGTACCCGAGCTGAGAGGTATGAGCTACGAGGAGAGACTACGGGAATTGAACCTAACTTCGTTGGAAGACAGAAGAGTTAGGGGGGACATGATCAACATATTCAAGATTCTCAAGGGAATCGACAGGGTTGATAAAGAGAGGCTATTTAACACTAGGGGCACACGCACTAGGGGACACAGGTGGAAACAGGAGTGCCCAAATGAGCCACAGAGATATTAGAAAAAACTTTTTAAGTGTCAGAGTGCTTGACAAATGGAATGCATTAGGTAGTAATGTGGAGAAGGCTGATTCCATACACAGTTTCAAGTGTAGATATGATAGAGCACAATAGGCTCAAGAACCTGTACACCTGTTGATTGACGGTTGAGAGGCGGGACCACAGAGCCAGAGCTCAACCCCCGCTAGCACAACTTGGTGAGTACACACACACACACACAAACACGCACGCACACGCACGCACACACACACACACACACACACACACACACACACACACACACACACACACACACCCACACACACACACACACACACACACACACACACACACTCAAACACACAAACACACACACACACACACACACACACACACACACACACACACACACACACACACACACACACACACACACACACACACACAGGAAGCAACCCGTAACAGTTGTTTAAATCCCAGGTACCTATTTACTGCTAGGTAACAGGGGCAACAGGGTGAAACACACTGCCCAATTTCGTTTCTGCTATCACCGGAGGATCGAACACAGACGATAGGATTACAAGACGAGAGCGCTGTCTACTCAGCTGTCAGGCCCCGTAGTGCGTGTATTCGTCAAAAACATAATTTGCGAGAGGTTAAGGGAAAGGAATGATGCTTCCTGGGTTGGAGGGTTGGTGTGGGGTTAAGCACTTGGTGTCCTTGGACCTGTGGGGGGGGTCGGGGGTGCGGGGGGTTGCCAGTTATGAATTTAAATTATGAATTTGTTAAGATAGGGTATTTATGTAAAAGACGCTGTGGAGAGATAGTAACAAAAGTGTTCCTGACTGATGTGAGGTAGTGTGTCATTGACTTGTATGTTAGAAAAATTAATGCATACATGAAAATTCCCTGTTCTTTGAAAAGGTTTCTTTGTAAAATAAGTACAAGTTATTTTGTAAACAAAATATGATTATTTTTCTTTAATAAACACACATGAGCACAAATGGTCCTCGGGAGTCAGAGATGTTGGGAGTGAACTAAAAATAGTAACAAAAAATGAGACAATGATGGGAAACTATGTAATTCAAACATAAACCTGTTAACCATGTAAATTACAGTACCACTAATCACGGGTACACGTACATTTGACAATCAATTTACATAAATAAACATTCACTAATATGTTCCCTCAACAACGGACACAGATAATTACCGTACACGTGTCAGTCCAATTGCAGGTACACATAGCTGCACTTGTCTGTCGCTCCTGACAATAGTAAACATGTAACAAAAAATGTGACAATGATGGGACACTATGTCATTCACACGTACACACGCTAACATTATAAATTACAGTAACACTAAACACGCGTACACGTATATATGTCAATCAATTTAGATAAAAAAACATTCACTAATATGTTCCTTTTAAAATTAACACACAGATAATTACCGTACACATGTCAGTCCAATTGCAGGTACACATAGACACACATAGCTGCACTTGTCTGTCGCTCCTGATAATAGTATACATAGGTATACACACAAAACAGTCCTTATCAACTAATGTGTGTGTGTGTGTGTGTGTTGAGAGAAAGACCTGGGGGTTGATATCACGCCAGACCTCTCCCCTGAAGCTCATATCAAAAGGATAACATCAGCAGCATATACCAGGTTGGCTAAATAAGAACGGCCTTTAGAAACTTGTGTAAGGAATCTTTCAGAACATTATATAACACATATGTCAGACCAATCTTGGAGTATGCGGCTCCAGCATGGAGTCCATATCTAGTCAAGCATAAAACTAAACAGGAAAAAGTTCAAAGGTTTGCCA
This sequence comes from Procambarus clarkii, assembly GCF_040958095.1. Taxonomy (NCBI): domain Eukaryota; kingdom Metazoa; phylum Arthropoda; class Malacostraca; order Decapoda; family Cambaridae; genus Procambarus; species Procambarus clarkii. The sequence continues at coordinate 4,082 of NW_027190122.1, forward strand.
CCAGACTAGTACCCGAGCTGAGAGGTATGAGCTACGAGGAGAGACTACGGGAATTGAACCTAACTTCGTTGGAAGACAGAAGAGTTAGGGGGGACATGATCAACACATTCAAGATTCTCAAGGGAATCGACAGGGTTGATAAAGAGAGGCTATTTAACACTAGGGGCACACGCACTAGGGGACACAGGTGGAAACAGGAGTGCCCAAATGAGCCACAGAGATATTAGAAAAAACTTTTTAAGTGTCAGAGTGCTTGACAAATGGAATGCATTAGGTAGTAATGTGGAGAAGGCTGATTCCATACACAGTTTCAAGGGTAGATATGATAGAGCACAATAGGCTCAAGAACCTGTACACCTGTTGATTGACGGTTGAGAGGCGGGACCACAGAGCCAGAGCTCAACCCCCGCTAGCACAACTAGGTGAGTACACACACACACACATAAACAAGCACGCACACGCACGCACACACACACACACACACACACACACACACACACACACACACACACACACACACACACACACACACACACACACACACACACACACACACACACACACACACTCAAACACACAAACACACACACACACACACACACACACACACACACACACACACACACACACACACACACACACACACACACACACACACAGGAAGCAACCCGTAACAGTTGTTTAAATCCCAGGTACCTATTTACTGCTAGGTAACAGGGGCAACAGGGTGAAACAAACTGCCCAATTTCGTTTCTGCTATCACCGGAGGATCGAACACAGACGATAGGATTACGAGACGAGAGCGCTGTCTACTCAGCTGTCAGGCCCCGTAGTGCGTGTATTCGTCAAAAACATAATTTGCGAGAGGTTAAGGGAAAGGAATGATGCTTCCTGGGTTGGAGGGTTGGTGTGGGGTTAAGCACTTGGTGTCCTTGGACCTGTGGGGGGGGGTCGGGGGTGCGGGGGGTTGCCAGTTATGAATTTAAATTATGAATTTGTTAAGATAGGGTATTTATGTAAAAGACGCTGTGGAGAGATAGTAACAAAAGTGTTCCTGACTGATGTGAGGTAGTGTGTCATTGACTTGTATGTTAGAAAAATTAATGCATACATGAAAATTCCCTGTTCTTTGAAAAGGTTTCTTTATAAAATAAGTACAAGTTATTTTGTAAACAAAATATGATTATTTTTCTTTAATAAACACACATGAGCACAAATGGTCCTCGGGAGTCAGAGATGTTGGGAGTGAACTAAAAATAGTAACAAAAAATGAGACAATGATGGGAAACTATGTAATTCAAACATAAACCTGTTAACCATGTAAATTACAGTACCACTAATCACGGGTACACGTACATATGACAATCAATTTACATAAATAAACATTCACTAATATGTTCCCTCAACAACGGACACAGATAATTACCGTACACGTGTCAGTCCAATTGCAGGTACACATAGCTGCACTTGTCTGTCGCTCCTGACAATAGTAAACATGTAACAAAAAATGTGACAATGATGGGACACTATGTCATTCACACGTACACACGCTAACATTATAAATTACAGTAACACTAAACACGCGTACACGTATATATGTCAATCAATTTAGATAAAAAAACATTCACTAATATGTTCCTTTTAAAATTAACACACAGATAATTACCGTACACATGTCAGTCCAATTGCAGGTACACATAGACACACATAGCTGCACTTGTCTGTCGCTCCTGATAATAGTATACATAGGTATACACACAAAACAGTCCTTTATCAACTAATGTGTGTGTGTGTGTGTGTGTTGAGAGAAAGACCTGGGGGTTGATATCACGCCAGACCTCTCCCCTGAAGCTCATATCAAAAGGATAACATCAGCAGCATATACCAGGTTGGCTAAATAAGAACGGCCTTTAGAAACTTGTGTAAGGAATCTTTCAGAACATTATATAACACATATGTCAGACCAATCTTGGAGTATGCGGCTCCAGCATGGAGTCCATATCTAGTCAAGCATAAAACTAAACAGGAAAAAGTTCAAAGGTTTGCCGACAGACTAGTACCCGAGCTGAGAGGTATGAGCTACGAGGAGAGACTACGGGAATTGAACCTAACTTCGTTGGAAGACAGAAGAGTTAGGGGGGACATGATCAACACATTCAAGATTCTCAAGGGAATCGACAGGGTTGATAAAGAGAGGCTATTTAACACTAGGGGCACACGCACTAGGGGACACAGGTGGAAACAGGAGTGCCCAAATGAGCCACAGAGATATTAGAAAAAACTTTTTAAGTGTCAGAGTGCTTGACAAATGGAATGCATTAGGTAGTAATGTGGAGAAGGCTGATTCCATACACAGTTTCAAGGGTAGATATGATAGAGCACAATAGGCTCAAGAACCTGTACACCTGTTGATTGACGGTTGAGAGGCGGGACCACAGAGCCAGAGCTCAACCCCCGCTAGCACAACTAGGTGAGTACACACACACACACATAAACAAGCACGCACACGCACGCACACACACACACACACACACACACACACACACACACACACACACACACACACACACACACACACACTCAAACACACAAACACACACACACACACACACACACACACACACACACACACACACACACACACACACACACACACACACACACACACACACACACACACACACAGGAAGCAACCCGTAACAGTTGTTTAAATCCCAGGTACCTATTTACTGCTAGGTAACAGGGGCAACAGGGTGAAACAAACTGCCCAATTTCGTTTCTGCTATCACCGGAGGATCGAACACAGACGATAGGATTACGAGACGAGAGCGATGTCTACTCAGCTGTCAGGCCCCGTAGTGCGTGTATTCGTCAAAAACATAATTTGCGAGAGGTTAAGGGAAAGGAATGATGCTTCCTGGGTTGGAGGGTTGGTGTGGGGTTAAGCACTTGGTGTCCTTGGACCTGTGGGGGGGGTCGGGGGTGCGGGGGGTTGCCAGTTATGAATTTAAATTATGAATTTGTTAAGATAGGGTATTTATGTAAAAGACGCTGTGGAGAGATAGTAACAAAAGTGTTCCTGACTGATGTGAGGTAGTGTGTCATTGACTTGTATGTTAGAAAAATTAATGCATACATGAAAATTCCCTGTTCTTTGAAAAGGTTTCTTTATAAAATAAGTACAAGTTATTTTGTAAACAAAATATGATTATTTTTCTTTAATAAACACACATGAGCACAAATGGTCCTCGGGAGTCAGAGATGTTGGGATTGAACTAAAAATAGTAACAAAAAATGAGACAATGATGGGAAACTATGTAATTCAAACATAAACCTGTTAACCATGTAAATTACAGTACCACTAATCACGGGTACACGTACATATGACAATCAATTTACATAAATAAACATTCACTAATATGTTCCCTCAACAACGGACACAGATAATTACCGTACACGTGTCAGTCCAATTGCAGGTACACATAGCTGCACTTGTCTGTCGCTCCTGACAATAGTAAACATGTAACAAAAAATGTGACAATGATGGGACACTATGTCATTCACACGTACACACGCTAACATTATAAATTACAGTAACACTAAACACGCGTACACGTATATATGTCAATCAATTTAGATAAAAAAACATTCACTAATATGTTCCTTTTAAAATTAACACACAGATAATTACCGTACACATGTCAGTCCAATTGCAGGTACACATAGACACACATAGCTGCACTTGTCTGTCGCTCCTGATAATAGTATACATAGGTATACACACAAAACAGTCCTTTATCAACTAATGTGTGTGTGTGTGTGTGTGTGTGTTGAGAGAAAGACCTGGGGGTTGATATCACGCCAGACCTCTCCCCTGAAGCTCATATCAAAAGGATAACATCAGCAGCATATACCAGGTTGGCTAAATAAGAACGGCCTTTAGAAACTTGTGTAAGGAATCTTTCAGAACAATATATAACACATATGTCAGACCAATCTTGGAGTATGCGGCTCCAGCATGGAGTCCATATCTAGTCAAGCATAAAACTAAACAGGAAAAAGTTCAAAGGTTTGCCACCAGACTAGTACCCGAGCTGAGAGGTATGAGCTACGAGGAGAGACTACGGGAATTGAACCTAACTTCGTTGGAAGACAGAAGAGTTAGGGGGGACATGATCAACACATTCAAGATTCTCAAGGGAATCGACAGGGTTGATAAAGAGAGGCTATTTAACACTAGGGGCACACGCACTAGGGGACACAGGTGGAAACAGGAGTGCCCAAATGAGCCACAGAGATATTAGAAAAAACTTTTTAAGTGTCAGTGTGCTTGACAAATGGAATGCATTAGGTAGTAATGTGGAGAAGGCTGATTCCATACACAGTTTCAAGTGTAGATATGATAGAGCACAATAGGCTCAAGAACCTGTACACCTGTTGATTGACGGTTGAGAGGCGGGACCACAGAGCCAGAGCTCAACCCCCGCTAGCACAACTAGGTGAGTACACACACACACACACAAACACGCACGCACACGCACGCACACGCACGCACACACACACACACACACACACACACACACACACACACACACACACACACACACACACACACACACACACACACACACACACACACACACTCAAACACACAAACACACACACACACACACACACGCACACACACACACACACACACACACACACACACACACACACACACACACACACACACACACACACACAGGAAGCAACCCGTAACAGTTGTTTAAATCCCAGGTACCTATTTACTGCTAGGTAACAGGGGCAACAGGGTGAAACAAACTGCCCAATTTCGTTTCTGCTATCACCGGAGGATCGAACACAGACGATAGGATTACGAGACGAGAGCGATGTCTACTCAGCTGTCAGGCCCCGTAGTGCGTGTATTCGTCAAAAACATAATTTGCGAGAGGTTAAGGGAAAGGAATGATGCTTCCTGGGTTGGAGGGTTGGTGTGGGGTTAAGCACTTGGTGGCCTTGGACCTGTGGGGGGGGGGGGGGGGGGGGGGGGGGGGTGGGGGGTGCGGGGGGTTGCCAGTTATGAATTTAAATTATGAATTTGTTAAGATAGGGTATTTATGTAAAAGACGCTGTGGAGAGATAGTAACAAAAGTGTTCCTGACTGATGTGAGGTAGTGTGTCATTGACTTGTATGTTAGAAAAATTAATGCATACATGAAAATTCCCTGTTCTTTGAAAAGGTTTCTTTATAAAATAAGTACAAGTTATTTTGTAAACAAAATATGATTATTTTTCTTTAATAAACACACATGAGCACAAATGGTCCTCGGGAGTCAGAGATGTTGGGAGTGAACTAAAAATAGTAACAAAAAATGAGACAATGATGGGAAACAATGTAATTCAAACATAAACCTGTTAACCATGTAAATTACAGTACCACTAATCACGGGTACACGTACATATGACAATCAATTTACATAAATAAACATTCACTAATATGTTCCCTCAACAACGGACACAGATAATTACCGTACACGTGTCAGTCCAATTGCAGGTACACATAGCTGCACTTGTCTGTCGCTCCTGACAATAGTAAACATGTAACAAAAAATGTGACAATGATGGGACACTATGTCATTCACACGTACACACGCTAACATTATAAATTACAGTAACACTAAACACGCGTACACGTATATATGTCAATCAATTTAGATAAAAAAACATTCACTAATATGTTCCTTTTAAAATTAACACACAGATAATTACCGTACACATGTCAGTCCAATTGCAGGTACACATAGACACACATAGCTGCACTTGTCTGTCGCTCCTGATAATAGTATACATAGGTATACACACAAAACAGTCCTTTATCAACTAATGTGTGTGTGTGTGTGTGTGTTGAGAGAAAGACCTGGGGGTTGATATCACGCCAGACCTCTCCCCTGAAGCTCATATCAAAAGGATAACATCAGCAGCATATACCAGGTTGGCTAAATAAGAACGGCCTTTAGAAACTTGTGTAAGGAATCTTTCAGAACATTATATAACACATATGTCAGACCAATCTTGGAGTATGCGGCTCCAGCATGGAGTCCATATCTAGTCAAGCATAAAACTAAACAGGAAAAAGTTCAAAGGTTTGCCGCCAGACTAGTACCCGAGCTGAGAGGTATGAGCTACGAGGAGAGACTACGGGAATTGAACCTAACTTCGTTGGAAGACAGAAGAGTTAGGGGGGACATGATCAACACATTCAAGATTCTCAAGGGAATCGACAGGGTTGATAAAGAGAGGCTATTTAACACTAGGGGCACACGCACTAGGGGACACAGGTGGAAACAGGAGTGCCCAAATGAGCCACAGAGATATTAGAAAAAACTTTTTAAGTGTCAGAGTGCTTGACAAATGGAATGCATTAGGTAGTAATGTGGAGAAGGCTGATTCCATACACAGTTTCAAGGGTAGATATGATAGAGCACAATAGGCTCAAGAACCTGTACACCTGTTGATTGACGGTTGAGAGGCGGGACCACAGAGCCAGAGCTCAACCCCCGCTAGCACAACTAGGTGAGTACACACACACACACATAAACAAGCACGCACACGCACGCACACACACACACACACACACACACACACACACACACACACACACACACACACACACACACACACACACTCAAACACACAAACACACACACACACACACACACACACACACATACACACACACACACACACACACACACACACACACACACACACACACACACACAGGAAGCAACCCGTAACAGTTGTTTAAATCCCAGGTACCTATTTACTGCTAGGTAACAGGGGCAACAGGGTGAAACAAACTGCCCAATTTCGTTTCTGCTATCACCGGAGGATCGAACACAGACGATAGGATTACGAGACGAGAGCGATGTCTACTCAGCTGTCAGGCCCCGTAGTGCGTGTATTCGTCAAAAACATAATTTGCGAGAGGTTAAGGGAAAGGAATGATGCTTCCTGGGTTGGAGGGTTGGTGTGGGGTTAAGCACTTGGTGTCCTTGGACCTGTGGGGGGGGTCGGGGGTGCGGGGGGTTGCCAGTTATGAATTTAAATTATGAATTTGTTAAGATAGGGTATTTATGTAAAAGACGCTGTGGAGAGATAGTAACAAAAGTGTTCCTGACTGATGTGAGGTAGTGTGTCATTGACTTGTATGTTAGAAAAATTAATGCATACATGAAAATTCCCTGTTCTTTGAAAAGGTTTCTTTATAAAATAAGTACAAGTTATTTTGTAAACAAAATATGATTATTTTTCTTTAATAAACACACATGAGCACAAATGGTCCTCGGGAGTCAGAGATGTTGGGATTGAACTAAAAATAGTAACAAAAAATGAGACAATGATGGGAAACTATGTAATTCAAACATAAACCTGTTAACCATGTAAATTACAGTACCACTAATCACGGGTACACGTACATATGACAATCAATTTACATAAATAAACATTCACTAATATGTTCCCTCAACAACGGACACAGATAATTACCGTACACGTGTCAGTCCAATTGCAGGTACACATAGCTGCACTTGTCTGTCGCTCCTGACAATAGTAAACATGTAACAAAAAATGTGACAATGATGGGACACTATGTCATTCACACGTACACACGCTAACATTATAAATTACAGTAACACTAAACACGCGTACACGTATATATGTCAATCAATTTAGATAAAAAAACATTCACTAATATGTTCCTTTTAAAATTAACACACAGATAATTACCGTACACATGTCAGTCCAATTGCAGGTACACATAGACACACATAGCTGCACTTGTCTGTCGCTCCTGATAATAGTATACATAGGTATACACACAAAACAGTCCTTTATCAACTAATGTGTGTGTGTGTGTGTGTGTTGAGAGAAAGACCTGGGGGTTGATATCACGCCAGACCTCTCCCCTGAAGCTCATATCAAAAGGATAACATCAGCAGCATATACCAGGTTGGCTAAATAAGAACGGCCTTTAGAAACTTGTGTAAGGAATCTTTCAGAACAATATATAACACATATGTCAGACCAATCTTGGAGTATGCGGCTCCAGCATGGAGTCCATATCTAGTCAAGCATAAAACTAAACAGGAAAAAGTTCAAAGGTTTGCCGCCAGACTAGTACCCGAGCTGAGAGGTATGAGCTACGAGGAGAGACTACGGGAATTGAACCTAACTTCGTTGGAAGACAGAAGAGTTAGGGGGGACATGATCAACACATTCAAGATTCTCAAGGGAATCGACAGGGTTGATAAAGAGAGGCTATTTAACACTAGGGGCACACGCACTAGGGGACACAGGTGGAAACAGGAGTGCCCAAATGAGCCACAGAGATATTAGAAAAAACTTTTTAAGTGTCAGTGTGCTTGACAAATGGAATGCATTAGGTAGTAATGTGGAGAAGGCTGATTCCATACACAGTTTCAAGTGTAGATATGATAGAGCACAATAGGCTCAAGAACCTGTACACCTGTTGATTGACGGTTGAGAGGCGGGACCACAGAGCCAGAGCTCAACCCCCGCTAGCACAACTAGGTGAGTACACACACACACACACAAACACGCACGCACACGCACGCACACGCACGCACACACACACACACACACACACACACACACACACACACACACACACACACACACACACACACACACACACACACACACTCAAACACACAAACACACACACACACACACACACACACACACACACACACACACACACACACACACACACACACACACACACACACACACACACACACACACACACACACACAGGAAGCAACCCGTAACAGTTGTTTAAATCCCAGGTACCTATTTACTGCTAGGTAACAGGGGCAACAGGGTGAAACAAACTGCCCAATTTCGTTTCTGCTATCACCGGAGGATCGAACACAGACGATAGGATTACGAGACGAGAGCGATGTCTACTCAGCTGTCAGGCCCCGTAGTGCGTGTATTCGTCAAAAACATAATTTGCGAGAGGTTAAGGGAAAGGAATGATGCTTCCTGGGTTGGAGGGTTGGTGTGGGGTTAAGCACTTGGTGTCCTTGGACCTGTGGGCGGGGGGGGGGGGGGGGTCGGGGGTGCGGGGGGTTGCCAGTTATGAATTTAAATTATGAATTTGTTAAGATAGGGTATTTATGTAAAAGAAGCTGTGGAGAGATAGTAACAAAAGTGTTCCTGACTGATGTGAGGTAGTGTGTCATTGACTTGTATGTTAGAAAAATTATTGCATACATGAAAATTCCCTGTTCTTTGAAAAGGTTTCTTTGTAAAATAAGTACAAGTTATTTTGTAAACAAAATATGATTATTTTTCTTTAATAAACACACATGAGCACAAATGGTCCTCGGGAGTCAGAGATGTTGGGAGTGAACTAAAAATAGTAACAAAAAATGAGACAATGATGGGAAACTATGTAATTCAAACATAAACCTGTTAACCATGTAAATTACAGTACCACTAATCACGGGTACACGTACATATGACAATCAATTTACATAAATAAACATTCACTAATATGTTCCCTCAACAACGGACACAGATAATTACCGTACACGTGTCAGTCCAATTGCAGGTACACATAGCTGCACTTGTCTGTCGCTCCCGACAATAGTAAACATGTAACAAAAAATGTGACAATGATGGGACACTATGTCATTCACACGTACACATGCTAACATTATAAATTACAGTAACACTAAACACGCGTACACGTATATATGTCAATCAATTTAGATAAAAAAACATTCACTAATATGTTCCTTTTAAAATTAACACACAGATAATTACCGTACACATGTCAGTCCAATTGCAGGTACACATAGACACACATAGCTGCACTTGTCTGTCGCTCCTGATAATAGTATACATAGGTATACACACAAAACAGTCCTTTATCAACTAATGTGTGTGTGTGTGTGTGTGTGTGTGTGTGTGTGTGTGTGTGTGTGTGTGTGTGTGTGTGTGTGTATTTACTCCTTGTATTTACTATTTGTGTCTACAAAATTGAGTTATTAGCTCTTGGACCCCGCCTCTCAAACAAATGTATTTTTTATTTTTTATATCTACTACATTTATTTTTCACTAACATACACACACACAGGTACAGGTACACAAAGAATGACAAAGAGGCGTGTGAAGAACTCAACAAAAGGTTCCAGGAGGTCTTTACAATAGAACACAGAAGTCACTTCGCTAAGAGAGGTGGCAGCAAACCAGCTGACCTTGGAAAGGTTCGAAATTACAAGAGATGAGGTCAAGAAACATCTATTGGAGCTGGATGTGAGAAAAGCTGTTGGGCCGGATGGAATCTCACCATGGGTATTGAAAGAGTGTGCAGGAGCACTTTGCTTGCCACTCTCCATAGTGTATAGTAGGTCACTGGAAATGGGAGACCTACCGGAAATATGGAAGACTGCTAATGTAGTACCAATACTTAAAAAGGGTGACAGACAAGAGGCACTGAACTACAGGCCAGTGTCCTTAACTTGTATACCATGCAAGGTGATGGAGAAGATTGTGAGAAAAAACCTAGTAACACATCTGGAGAGAAGAGACTTCGTTACAACCCATCAACATGTGTTCAGGGAGGGTAAATCTTGCCTTACAGGCTTGATAGAATTCTACGATCAGGTGACAAAGATAAGGCAAGAAAGAGAAGAATGGGCGGACTGCGTTTTTTTGGACTTTCGGAAAGCCTTTGACACAGTACCCCATAAAAGGTTGATGCATAAGCTGGAGAAACAGGCAGGAGTAACTAGTAGGGCGCTCCAGTGGATAAGGGAGTATCTAAGCAATAGGAAGCAGAGAGTTATAGTGAGGGTTGAGACCTCAGAATGGCGTGAAGTCACCAGTGGAGTCCCACAGGGCTCTGTGCTTGGACCTATGCTGTTTCTGATATACGTAAATGATCTCCCAGAGGGCATAAACTCATTCCTCTCAAAGTTTGCTGACGACGCCAAAATTATGAGAAGGATTAGGACAGAGGAGGACAGCTTGAGGCTTCAAGAAGACCTGGACAAGCTGCAGGAATGGTCGAACAAATGGCTGTTAGAGTTTAACCCAAGCAAATGTAATGTAATGAAGATAGGGGTAGGAAGCAGGAGACCAGATACAAGGTATCACTTGGGAGATGAAATACTTCAAGAGTCAGAGAGAGAGAAAGACCTGAGGGTTGATATCACGCCAGACCTCTCCCCTGAAGCTCATATCAAAAGGATAACATCAGCAGCATATGCCAGGTTGGCTAAATAAGAACGGCCTTTAGAAACTTGTGTGAGGAATCTTTCAGAACATTACATACCACATATGTCAGACCAATCTTGGAGTATGCGGCTCCAGCATGGAGTCCATATCTAGTCAAGCATAAAACTAAACTGGAAAAAGTTCAAAGGTTTGCCATCAGACTAGTACCCGAGCTGAGAGGCATGAGCTACGAGGAGAGACTACGGGAATTGAACCTCACTTCGTTGGAAGACAGAAGAGTTAGGGGGGACATGATCAACACATTCAAGATTCTCAAGGGAATCGACAGGGTTGATAAAGAGAGGCTATTTAATACTAGGGGAGCCGGTCTGCTGAGCGGATAGCACGCGGGACTTGTGATCCTGTGGTCCTGGGTTCGATCCCAGGCGCCGGCGAGAAACAATGGGCAGAGTTTCTTTCACCCTATGCCCCTGTTACCTAGCAGTAAAATAGGTACCTGGGTGTTAGTCAGCTGTCACGGGCTGCTTCCTGGGGGTGAAGGCCTGGTCGAGGACCGGGCCACTGGGACACTAAAGCCCCGAAATCATCTCAAGATAACCTCAAGATAAGGGGCACACGCACTAGGGGACACAGGTGGAAACTGAGTGCCCAAATGAGCCACAGAGATATTAGAAAAAACTTTTTTAGTGTCAGTGGTTGACAAATGGAATGCATTAGGCAGTAATGTGGAGAAGGCTAACTCCATACACAGTTTCAAGTGTAGATATGATAGAGCACAATAGGCTCAAGAACCTGTACACCTGTTGATTGACGGTTGAGAGGCGGGACCAAAGAGCCAGAGCTCAACCCCCGCAAGAACAACTAGGTGAGTACACACACACACACACACACACACACACACGCACGCACGCACACGCACGAACACACACACACACACACTCAAACACACAAACACACACACACACACACATACACACACACACACACACACACACACACACACATACACACACACACACACACACACACACACACACACACACACACACACACACACACACACACACACACACACACACTCAAACACACAAACACACACACACACACACACACACACACACACACACACACACACACACACACACACACAGGAAGCAACCCGTAACAGCTGTTTAAATCCCAGGTACCTATTTACTGCTAGGTAAATGGGGCAACAGGGTGAAACAAACTGCCCAGTTTCGTTTCTGCCATCACCGGAGGATCGAACACGGACGCTAGGATTACGAGTCGAGAGCGCTGTCAACTCAGCTGTCAGGCCCCGTAGTGCGTGTATTCGTCAAAAACATAATTTGCGAGAGGTTAAGGGAAAGGAATGATGCTTCCTGGGTTGGAGGGTTGGTGTGGGGTTAGTCACTTAGTGGCCTTGGACCTGTAGGGGAGTTCGGGTGGGCGGGGGGTTGCCAGTTATGAATTTAATGAATGAATTTGTTAAGATAGGGTATTTATGTAAAAGACGCTGTGAAGAGATAGTAACAAAAGTGTTCCTGACAGATGTGAGGTAGTGTGTGATTGACTTTTATGTTAGAAAAATTAATGCATACATGAAAATTACCTGTTCTATGAAAATGTTTATTTGTAAATTAAGTACAAGTTGTTTTGTAAACAAAATATGATTATTTTTCTTTAATAAACACACATGAGCACAAATGGTCCTCGGGAGTCTGAGAGATTGAGAGCGAACTAAAAATAGTAACAAAAAATGAGACAATGATGGGATACTATCTAATTCAAACATAAACCTGTTAACCATGTAAATTACAGTACCACTAAACACGCGTACACGTACATATGTCAATCAATTTACATAAATAAACATTCACTAATATGTTCCCTTAACAACGGACACAGATAATTACCGTACACGTGTCAGTCCAATTGCAGGTACACATAGACACACATAGCTGCACTTGTCTGTCGCTCCTGACAATAGTAAACATGTAACAAAAAATGTGACAATGATGGGACACTATGTCATTCACACGTACACACGCTAACATTATAAATTACATTAACACTAAACACGCGTACGTGAATATATGTCAATCAATTTACGTAAAAAAACATTCACTAATATGTTCCTTTTAC
>NW_027190122.1:22500-37500 GCF_040958095.1 Procambarus clarkii
GCCAGGTTGGCTAAATAAGAACGGCCTTTAGAAACTTGTGTAAAGAATCTTTCAGAACATTATATACCACATATGTCAGACCAATCTTGGAGTATGCGGCTCCAGCATGGAGTCCATATCTAGTCAAGCATAAAACTAAACTGGAAAAAGTTCAAAGGTTTGCTATCAGACTAGTACCCGAGCTGAGAGGCATGAGCTACGAGGAGAGACTACGGGAATTGAACATCACTTCATTGGAAGACAGAAGAGTTAGGGGGGACATGATCAACACATTCAAGATTCTCAAGGGAATCGACAGGGTTGATAAAGAGAGGCTATTTAATACTAGGGGAGCCGGTCGGCTGAGCGGACAGCACGCGGGACTTGTGAGCCTGTGGTCCTGGGTTCGATCCCAGGCGCCGGCGAGAAACAATGGGCAGAGTTTCTTTCACCCTATGCCCCTGTTACCTAGCAGTAAAATAGGTACCTGGGTGTGAGTCAGCTGTCACGGGCTGCTTCCTGGGGGTGAAGGCCTGGTCGAGGACCGGGCCACTGGGACACTAAAGCCCCGAAATCATCTCAAGATAACCTCAAGATAAGGGGCACACGCACTAGGGGACACAGGTGGAAACTGAGTGCCCAAATGAGCCACAGAGATATTAGAAAAAACTTTTTTAGTGTCAGTGGTTGACAAATGGAATGCATTAGGCAGTAATGTGGAGAAGGCTGACTCCATACACAGTTTCAAGTGTAGATATGATAGAGCACAATAGGCTCAAGAACCTGTACACCTGTTGATTGACGGTTGAGAGGCGGGACCACAGAGCCAGAGCTCAACCCCCGCAAGAACAACTAGGTGAGTACACACACACACACACACACACACACACACACACACGCACGCACACGCACGCACACACACACACACACACACACTCAAACACACAAACACACACACACACACACATACACACACACACACACACACACACACACACACACACACACACACACAGGAAGCAACCCGTAACAGCTGTTTAAATCCCAGGTACCTATTTACTGCTAGGTAAATGGGGCAACAGGGTGAAACAAACTGCCCAGTTTCGTTTCTGCCATCACCGGAGGATCGAACACGGACGCTAGGATTACGAGTCGAGAGCGCTGTCTACTCAGCTGTCAGGCCCCGTAGTGCGTGTATTCGTCAAAAACATAATTTGCGAGAGGTTAAGGGAAAGGAATGATGCTTCCTGGGTTGGAGGGTTGGTGTGGGGTTAGTCACTTAGTGGCCTTGGACCTGTAGGGGAGGTCGGGTGGACGGGGGGTTGCCAGTTATGAATTTAATGAATGAATTTGTTAAGATAGGGTATTTATGTAAAAGACGCTGTGAAGAGATAGTAACAAAAGTGTTCCTGACTGATGTGAGGTAGTGTGTGATTGACTTGTATGTTAGAAAAATTAACGCATACATGAAAATTACCTGTTCTTTGAAAATGTTTATTTTTAAATTAAGTACAAGTTGTTTTGTAAACAAAATATGATTATTTTTCTTTAATAAACACACATGAGCACAAATGGTCCTCGGGAGTCTGAGAGATTGAGAGCGAACTAAAATTAGTAACAAAAAATGAGACAATGATGGGATACTATGTAATTCAAACATAAACCTGTTAACCATGTAAATTACAGTACCACTAAACACGCGTACACGTACATATGTCAATCAATTTACATAAATAAACATTCACTAATATGTTCCCTTAACTACGGACACAGATAATTACCGTACACGTGTCAGTCCAATTGCAGGTACACATAGACACACATAGCTGCACTTGTCTGTCGCTCCTGACAATAGTAAACATGTAACAAAAAATGTGACAATGATGGGACACTATGTCATTCACACGTACACACGCTAACATTATAAATTACATTAACACTAAACACGCGTACGTGTATATATGTCAATCAATTTACGTAAAAAAACATTCACTAATATGTTCCTTTTACAATTAACACACAGATAATTACCGTACATATGTCAGTCCTATTGCATGTACACATAGACACACATAGCTGCACTTGTCTGTCGCTCCTGATAATAGTATACATAGGTATACACACAAAACAGTCCTTTATCAACTAATGTGTGTGTGTGTGTGTGTGTGTGTGTGTGTGTGTACTCACCTAGTTGTACTCACCTAGTTGTGTTTGCGGGGGTTGAGCTCTGGCTCTTTGGTCCCGCCTCTCAACCGTCAATCAACAGGTGTACAGATTCCTGAGCCAATCGGGCTCTGTCATATCTACACTTGAAACTGTGTATGGAGTCAGCCTCCACCACATCACCCCCTAATGCATTCCATTTGTCAACCACTCTGACACTAAAAAAGTTCTTTCTAATATCTCTGTGGCTCATTTGGGCACTCAGTTTCCACCTGTGTCCCCTTGTGCGTGTTCCCCTTGTGTTAAATAGACTGTCTTTATCTACCCTATCAATCCCCTTTAGAATCTTGAATGTGGTGATCATGTCCCCCCTAACTCTTCTGTCTTCCAGCGAAGTGAGGTTTAATTCCCGTAGTCTCTCCTCGTAGCTCATACCTCTCAGCTCGGGTACTAGTCTGGTGGCAAACCTTTGAACCTTTTCCAGTTTAGTCTTATCCTTGACTAGATATGGACTCCATGCTGGGGCTGCATACTCCAGGATTGGCCTGACATATGTGGTATACAAAGTTCTGAATGATTCTTTACACAAGTTTCTGAATGCCGTTCGTATGTTGGCCAGCCTGGCATATGCCGCTGATGTTATCCGCTTGATATGTGCTGCAGGAGACAGGTCTGGCGTGATATCAACCCCCAAGTCTTTTTCCTTCTCTGACTCCTGAAGAATTTCCTCTCCCAGATGATACCTTGTATCTGGCCTCCTGCTCCCTACACCTATCTTCATTACATTACATTTGGTTGGGTTAAACTCTAACAACCATTTGTTCGACCATTCCTTCAGCTTGTCTAGGTCTTCTTGAAGCCTCAAACAGTCCTCTTCTGTTTTAATCCTTCTCATAATTTTAGCATCGTCCGCAAACATTGAGAGAAATGAATCGATACCCTCCGGGAGATCATTTACATATATCAGAAACAAGATAGGACCGAGTACAGAGCCCTGTGGGACTCCACTGGTGACTTCACGCCAATCGGAGGTCTCACCCCTCACCGTAACTCTCTGCTTCCTATTGCTTAGATACTCCCTTATCCACTGGAGCACCTTACCAGCTACACCTGCCTGTCTCTCCAGCTTATGTACCAGCCTCTTATGCGGTACTGTGTCAAAGGCTTTCCGACAATCCAAGAAAATGCAGTCCGCCCAGCCCTCTCTTTTTTGCTTAATCTGTGTCACCTGATCGTAGAATTCTATCAAGCCTGTAAGGCAAGATTTACCCTCCCTGAATCCATGTTGGCGATTTGTCACGAAGTCCCTTCTCTCCAGATGTGTTACCAGGTTTTTTCTCACGATCTTCTCCATCCCCTTGCATGGTATACAAGTCAAGGACACTGGCCTGTAGTTCAGTGCCTCTTGTCTGTCGCCCTTTTTGTATATTGGGACCACATTCGCCGTCTTCCATATTTCTGGTAGGTCTCCCGTCTCTAGTGATTTACTATACACTATGGAGAGTGGCAAGCAAAGTGCCTCTGCACACTCTTTCAGTACCCATGGTGAGATCCCATCTGGACCAACCGCCTTTCTAACATCCAGATCCAGCAGGTGTCTCTTGACCTCCTCTCTCGTAATTTCGAACTCCTCCAAGGCCGCCTGGTTTACCTCCCTTTCTCCTAGCACAGTGACCTCACCCTGTTCTATTGTGAAGACCTCCTGGAACCTCTTGTTGAGTTCCTCACACACCTCTCTGTCATTCTCTGTATACCTGTCCTCGCCTGTTCTAAGTTTCAATACCTGTTCTTTCACTGTTGTTTTCCTTCTGATGTGACTGTGGAGTAGCTTTGGTTCGGTCTTGGCTTTGTTTGCTATATCATTTTCAAAATTTTTCTCTGCTTCTCTTCTCACCCTGACGTACTCATTCCTGGTTCTCTGGTATCTCTCCCTGCTTTCTGGTGTTCTGTTATTCCGGAAGTTCCTCCACGCCTTTTTGTTCAGTTTCTTCGCTTCCATACATGCCCTATTATACCATGGATTCTTCTGTTGCTTCTCGGATTTTTCCCTTTGGGCCGGGATGAACCTGTTTACTGCCTCCTGACACTTTTGGGTAACATAGTCCATCATACCCTGTACAGACTTGTCTCTGAGGTCTGTGTCCCAAGGTATTTCACTTAGGAAACTTCTCATCTGTTCATAATTCCCCTTTCGGTATGCCAGCCTTTTGATTCCTAGTTCTTTTTGGGGGGAGATAAGTCCTAGCTCTACCAGGTACTCAAAGCTCAATACACTGTGGTCACTCATTCCCAGGGGCGCTTCCATCTTAACTTCCCTTATATCCCATTCATTTAGGGTAAATATCAAATCAAGCATTGCTGGTTCATCTTCTCCTCTCATTCTTGTTGGCTCTTTGGTATGCTGGCTTAGAAAGTTTCTTGTTGCCACGTCCAGCAGCTTAGCTCTCCATGTTTCTGGTCCTCCATGCGGGTCTCTGTTCTTCCAATCTATCTTCCCATGGTTGAAGTCTCCCATAATTAGTAGTCCAGATCCATTCCTGCTAGCAACAGAAGCTGCTTTTTCTATTATGTTAATGGTGGCCATGTTGTTTCTATCATATTCCTGTCTAGGTCTTCTGTCATTTGGTGGTGGATTATATATGACTGCGACTATAATTTTTTTCCCTCCATTTGTTACAGTACCTGCTATGTAGTCACTGAAACCTTCACAGCCCTGAATATCCATCTCCTCAAAATCCCAGCCTTTTCTTACCAGCAGAGCTACACCACCCCCACCTCTTCCTTCCCTCTCTTTCCGCATAACATAATAGTCCTGTGGGAACACTGCATTTGTTATTGTTTTCGTGATCTTTGTTTCTGTGAGGGCTATTATGCCTGGGTTTTCCTCTAGTACCAGTTCTCCAAGCTCATTTGCTTTATTTGTAATTCCATCTATGTTAGTGTACATTGCTTTGAGGCTCACTTTCTTCTGTCCCTTCTCAAATCGCCTCCTTGGTGAGTGTTCTGCTGGTGGGGGAGGCTGTTCCATGGGTGTGCATACCCACCTGTGAGGTGGGTAACAGGATCTCAGAGGATACTGGAATGAGGGGCGGGGGATCCAGTGAAGGGGGAGGGACAGGGAGGGTATGGGGTGAAAGGGGAGGGAGGACGGGAAGGAAAGGGGGGGAGGGAGGACTCGGGAGGAGGGGAGGGGTAGAAGGGTGGGGATTGGGTTTGGGGGGAGGGAGATTTGGCTGAACTTTTGAGTGGGGGCTGGGAGGGTTTGGGGTAGGGGGGTTTTCTATGCAGAGGAGGGAGGCGGGGTTGTCCTCCCTTCTGGTGTTACTGGGTAGCTGGTTGTGGGTTCCCCCCTCGCCTCTGGGGGTGTTGTGTTGGGAGCTGTGACTTCCTGGTTTTCCCCTCTCGCCCTGCGCCTCTTCCTTGCTTCTGCCGCCACGGCTCTCTCCTCCCTTGTCATGTCTCGCTGGAGGAATACATTTTTTAATTTTCCCACGTTTTTCAGGGAGCTCTTCCTTGATAGGATCCTCTCCTTTGTGTTCTCGTTTGCAAACACTATCTTTATCATTCGGTCTCGGTCTTTGTTGTACCGGCCTAGCCTGAAAACCTTCTCAATGCTATGCTCGGCCCCTTCCATGTCTAGTGCCTTTAGTACTTTATTCACTGCTGCTTTGTCCTTGTCATTCCACTCTGTCCTATTGGTTCCTTCCTGTTCCTTAATACCCACAGCAACCACTGATCTTTTCCTTTCCAGCAGTTGGCTAGTGGAGCGTGCCGCCTCCTGCGAGGTGGCTGCTTTCATGGCCACCTCCATCACTGCAGTCATTACTTCAGAGTTATTTTGTTTTAGTATTTCAGCAAATGTTGCTTTTATTGTGGCATTCTCATCCAGAAAACTATTACCACTTTCTCCCTGGGTGGTTTTCTGATTCTCAGCCTCGATACCATTCTCTTTGAGGGTTCTAATCTCCTCCTTTGCTGCTGTCAGCTCTCTTTTCAGGTTGCTTATTTCGTTCTTCATTTCCTGCATCATTTCTTGCATCTCACTATTGATGTCCTCCAGAAACTGGGCGAACATTTCCTTCATCTCGTCACCTTGGCTCTTTCCCGCTCCCCTGGGACCTCTGGCTGCCATCTTGACCCTGTTGGGATGGGGGAGGGAGAGAGAGAGAGAGAGAGAGAGAGAGAGAGAGAGAGAGAGAGAGAGAGAGAGAGAGAGAGAGAGAGAGAGAGAGAGAGAGAGAGAGAGAGAGAGAGAGAGAGAGAGAGAGAGAGAGAGAGAGAGAGAGAGAAAGGGAGTGATAAAGGGAGAGATAAATGGGTGGGTGGGGGGGGGGATCCGACCCTTCCACTGAAGTGAGAAGAAAGTAGAAGGGGAGGGGGGGGAGGAGATGGAGAGAGAGGCGGGAGGGAGAGAGAGGAGAGGGAGAGAGTGGATGAGGAAGAGAGCGGGTGAGGGAGAGAGCGGGTGAGGGAGAGAGGGGGGGAGGTGTGTGTGTGTGTGTGTGTGTGGGCAGAGAGGGAGGGGGAAGGAAAGAGAGGGAGGGGGAGGGAGGGGGAAGGAAAGAGAGGGAGGGAGGGAGAGAGAGAGAGAGAGAGAGAGAGAGAGAGAGAGAGAGAGAGAGAGAGAGAGAGAGAGAGAGAGAGAGAGAGAGAGAGAGAGAGAGAGAGAGAGAGAGAGAGAGAGAGAGAGAGAGAAAGCAGGAGATAGTGGGAGTGGGAGAGAGGGAGTGGGAGAGAGGGAGAGTGGGGAGGGGACGAGTGTGTGTATGGGCGATGCGGGGGACTGGGGGTGGGGGGGGGCGGAGATGGCGACTAAGTCAGGTCAGGTCAGGTGGTGGGGTCAAGAGGGGGGGATAGTAATTTCCTATCCCAGGTGTTAATGCCTTTTCCCCTGACTGAACAATTGTGTGTGTGTGTGTGTGTGCGTGCACGTGTGTGTGTGTCTGTTTTAGCGTGTGCACACTTGTGTGCGTGTATACGTACGTGGGCGGGCGTGCTTGTATGTGTCAAGATATCCCTTATGCGTTACCTCTGCCTAAATGAGCCACTCTGAGATTTTTAAATATATTTGATATCCTGAACGAGAATTTGATAATCTTTTACCTCAATCTGTACACCTGATTAATTGACCAGAGAGGGGTACATACCAGTCTGCCTCCCGCTCACACAACCAGATGAGTAAGGGCACGTATGTTGACGATGGATATCCGTCGTTGTCTCCCACTAGGTGATTCTCTAATTGCTGGTAGATTGATGAGGTCGGTTCTTCTCTGTCTACACAAAGCTCTGGAGTCAGTCACTGTATCGTTATGTGACAGGTCACTAATTCACTGTACCACTGATCACAGTCACCACTCAACAGCACAGTCAGGTGGTTCCACGGCGGGTCGTCCCACCCGGTCAGGTCACACACTTACATGCACCGGTGATGCCCTAGCTCCACTTTTCGTTTCTTCGCCAAATCTTCGCACTATCGCTAGCGATATGACTATGCTATGTTGTGTGTGTGTGTGTGTGTGTGTGTGTGTGTGTGTGTGTGTGTGTGTGTGTGTGTGTGTGTGTGTGTATTTACTCCTTGTATTTACTATTTGTGTCTACAAAATTGAGTTATTAGCTCTTGGACCCCGCCTCTCAAACAAATGTATTTTTAATTTTTTATATCTACTACATTTATTTTTCACTAACATACACACACACACAGGTACAGGTACACAAAGAATGACAAAGAGGCGTGTGAAGAACTCAACCAAAAGTTCCAGGAGGTCTTTACAATAGAACACAGAAGTCACTTCGCTAAGAGAGGTGGCAGCAAACCAGCTGACCTTGGAAAGGTTCGAAATTACAAGAGATGAGGTCAAGAAACATCTATTGGAGCTGGATGTGAGAAAAGCTGTTGGGCCGGATGGAATCTCACCATGGGTATTGAAAGAGTGTGCAGGAGCACTTTGCTTGCCACTCTCCATAGTGTATAGTAGGTCACTGGAAATGGGAGACCTACCGGAAATATGGAAGACTGCTAATGTAGTACCAATACTTAAAAAGGGTGACAGACAAGAGGCACTGAACTACAGGCCAGTGTCCTTAACTTGTATACCATGCAAGGTGATGGAGAAGATTGTGAGAAAAAACCTAGTAACACATCTGGAGAGAAGAGACTTCGTTACAACCCATCAACATGTGTTCAGGGAGGGTAAATTTTGCCTTACAGGCTTGATAGAATTCTACGATCAGGTGACAAATATAAGGCAAGAAAGAGAAGAATGGGCGGACTGCGTTTTTTTGGACTTTCGGAAAGCCTTTGACACAGTGCCCCATAAAAGGTTGATGCATAAGCTGGAGAAACAGGCAGGAGTAACTAGTAGGGCGCTCCAGTGGATAAGGGAGTATCTAAGCAATAGGAAGCAGAGAGTTATAGTGAGGGTTGAGACCTCAGAATGGCGTGAAGTCACCAGTGGAGTCCCACAGGGCTCTGTGCTTGGACCTATGCTGTTTCTGATATACGTAAATGATCTCCCAGAGGGCATAAACTCATTCCTCTCATTGTTTGCTGACGACGCCAAAATTATGAGAAGGATTAGGACAGAGGAGGACAGCTTGAGGCTTCAAGAAGACCTGGACAAGCTGCAGGAATGGTCGAACAAATGGCTGTTAGAGTTTAACCCAAGCAAATGTAATGTAATGAAGATAGGGGTAGGAAGCAGGAGACCAGATACAAGGTATCACTTGGGAGATGAAATACTTCAAGAGTCAGAGAGAGAGAAAGACCTGAGGGTTGATATCACGCCAGACCTCTCCCCTGAAGCTCATATCAAAAGGATAACATCAGCAGCATATGCCAGGTTGGCTAAATAAGAACGGCCTTTAGAAACTTGTGTGAGGAATCTTTCAGAATATTATATACCACATATGTCAGACCAATCTTGGAGTATGCGGCTCCAGCATGGAGTCCATATCTAGTCAAGCATAAAACTAAACTGGAAAAAGTTCAAAGGTTTGCCATCAGACTAGTACCCGAGCTGAGAGGCATGAGCTACGAGGAGAGACTACGGGAATTGAACCTCACTTCGTTGGAAGACAGAAGAGTTAGGGGGGACATGATCAACACATTCAAGATTCTCAAGGGAATCGACAGGGTTGATAAAGAGAGGCTATTTAATACTAGGGGAGCCGGTCGACTGAGCGGACAGCACGCGGGACTTGTGATCCTGTGGTCCTGGGTTCGATCCCAGGCGCCGGCGAGAAACAATGGGCAGAGTTTCTTTCACCCTATGCCCCTGTTACCTAGCAGTAAAATAGGTACCTGGGTGTTAGTCAGCTGTCACGGGCTGCTTCCTGGGGGTGAAGGCCTGGTCGAGGACCGGGCCACTGGGACACTAAAGCCCCGAAATGATCTCAAGATAACCTCAAGATAAGGGGCACACGCACTAGGGGACACAGGTGGAAACTGAGTGCCCAAATGAGCCACAGAGATATTAGAAAAAACTTTTTTAGTGTCAGTGGTTGACAAATGGAATGCATTAGGCAGTAATGTGGAGAAGGCTGACTCCATACACAGTTTCAAGTGTAGATATGATAGAGCACAATAGGCTCAAGAACCTGTACACCTGTTGATTGACGGTTGAGAGGCGGGACCACAGAGCCAGAGCTCAACCCCCGCAAGAACAACTAGGTGAGTACACACACACACACACACACACACACACACACACACACACACACACACACACGCACGCACACGCACGCACACACACACACACACACACTCAAACACACAAACACACACACACACACATACACACACACACACACACACACACACACATACACACACACACACACACACACACACACACACACACACACACACACACACACACACTCAAACACACAAACACACACACACACACACACACACACACACACACACACACACACACACACACACACACACACACACACACACACACACACACACACACACACACAGGAAGCAACCCGTAACAGCTGTTTAAATCCCAGGTACCTATTTACTGCTGGGTAAATGGGGCAACAGGGTGAAACAAACTGCCCAGTTTCGTTTCTGCCATCACCGGAGGATCGAACACGGACGCTAGGATTACGAGTCGAGAGCGCTGTCTACTCAGCTGTCAGGCCCCGTGGTGCGTGTATTCGTCAAAAACATAATTTGCGAGAGGTTAAGGGAAAGGAATGATGCTTCCTGGGTTGGAGGGTTGGTGTGGGGTTAGTCACTTAGTGGCCTTGGACCTGTAGGGGAGGTCGGGTGGGCGGGGGGTTGCCAGTTATGAATTTAATGAATGAATTTGTTAAGATAGGGTATTTATGTAAAAGACGCTGTGAAGAGATAGTAACAAAAGTGTTCCTGACTGATGTGAGGTAGTGTGTGATTGACTTGTATGTTAGAAAAATTAATGCATACATGAAAATTACCTGTTCTTTGAAAATGTTTATTTATAAATTAAGTACAAGTTGTTTTGTAAACAAAATATGATTATTTTTCTTTAATAAACACACATGAGCACAAATGGTCCTCGGGAGTCTGAGAGATTGAGAGCGAACTAAAATTAGTAACAAAAAATGAGACAATGATGGGATACTATGTAATTCAAACATAAACCTGTTAACCATGTAAATTACAGTACCACTAAACACGCGTACACGTACATATGTCAATCAATTTACATAAATAAACATTCACTAATATGTTCCCTTAACAACGGACACAGATAATTACCGTACACGTGTCAGTCCAATTGCAGGTACACATAGACACACATAGCTGCACTTGTCTGTCGCTCCTGACAATAGTAAACATGTAACAAAAAATGTGACAATGATGGGACACTATGTCATTCACACGTACACACGCTAACATTATAAATTACATTAACACCAAACACGCGTACGTGTATATATGTCAATCAATTTACGTAAAAAAACATTCACTAATATGTTCCTTTTACAATTAACACACAGATAATTACCGTACACATGTCAGTCCAATTGCATGTACACATAGACACACATAGCTGCACTTGTCTGTCGCTCCAGATAATAGTATACATAGGTATACACACAAAACAGTCCTTTATCAACTAATGTGTGTGTGTGTGTGTGTGTGTTTGTGTGTGTGTGTGTGTGTGTGTGTGTGTGTATTTACTCCTTGTATTTACTATTTGTGTCTACAAAATTGAGTTATTAGCTCTTGGACCCCGCCTCTCAAACAAATGTATTTTTAATTTTTTATATCTACTACATTTATTTTTCACTAACATACACACACACACAGGTACAGGTACACAAAGGATGACAAAGAGGCGTGTGAAGAACTCAACAAAAGGTTCCAGGAGGTCTTTACAATAGAACACAGAAGTCACTTCGCTAAGAGAGGTGGCAGCAAACCAGCTGACCTTGGAAAGGTTCGAAATTACAAGAGATGAGGTCAAGAAACATCTATTGGAGCTGGATGTGAGAAAAGCTGTTGGGCCGGATGGAATCTCACCATGGGTATTGAAAGAGTGTGCAGGAGCACTTTGCTTGCCACTCTCCATAGTGTATAGTAGGTCACTGGAAATGGGAGACCTACCGGAAATATGGAAGACTGCTAATGTAGTACCAATACTTAAAAAGGGTGACAGACAAGAGGCACTGAACTACAGGCCAGTGTCCTTAACTTGTATACCATGCAAGGTGATGGAGAAGATTGTGAGAAATAACCTAGTAACACATCTGGAGAGAAGAGACTTCGTTACAACCCATCAACATGTGTTCAGGGAGGGTAAATCTTGCCTTACAGGCTTGATAGAATTCTACGATCAGGTGACAAAGATAAGGCAAGAAAGAAAAGAATGGGCGGACTGCGTTTTTTTGGACTTTCGGAAAGCCTTTGACACAGTACCCCATAAAAGGTTGATGCATAAGCTGGAGAAACAGGCAGGAGTAACTAGTAGGGCGCTCCAGTGGATAAGGGAGTATCTAAGCAATAGGAAGCAGAGAGTTATAGTGAGGGTTGAGACCTCAGAATGGCGTGAAGTCACCAGTGGAGTCCCACAGGGCTCTGTGCTTGGACCTATGCTGTTTCTGATATACGTAAATGATCTCCCAGAGGGCATAAACTCATTCCTCTCAATGTTTGCTGACGACGCCAAAATTATGAGAAGGATTAGGACAGAGGAGGACAGCTTGAGGCTTCAAGAAGACCTGGACAAGCTGCAGGAATGGCCGAACAAATGGCTGTTAGAGTTTAACACAAGCAAATGTAATGTAATGAAGATAGGGGTAGGAAGCAGGAGACCAGATACAAGGTATCACTTGGGAGATGAAATACTTCAAGAGTCAGAGAGAGAGAAAGACCTGAGGGTTGATATCACGCCAGACCTCTCCCCTGAAGCTCATATCAAAAGGATAACATCAGCAGCATATGCCAGGTTGGCTAAATAAGAACGGCCTTTAAAAACTTGTGTGAGGAATCTTTCAGAACATTATATACCACATATGTCAGACCAATCTTGGAGTATGCGGCTCCAGCATGGAGTCCATATCTAGTAAAGCATAAAACTAAACTGGAAAAAGTTCAAAGGTTTGCCATCAGACTAGTACCCGAGCTGAGAGGCATGAGCTACGAGGAGAGACTACGGGAATTGAACCTCACTTCGTTGGAAGACAGAAGAGTTAGGGGGGACATGATCAACACATTCAAGATTCTCAAGGGAATCGACAGGGTTGATAAAGAGAGGCTATTTAATACTAGGGGAGCCGGTCGGCTGAGCGGACAGCACGCGGGACTTGTGATCCTGTGGTCCTGGGTTCGATCCCAGGCGCCGGCGAGAAACAATGGGCAGATTTTCTTTCACCCTATGCCCCTGTTACCTAGCAGTAAAATAGGTACCTGGGTGTTAGTCAGCTGTCACGGGCTGCTTCCTGGGGGTGAAGGCCTGGTCGAGGACCGGGCCACTGGGACACTAAAGCCCCGAAATCATCTCAAGATAACCTCAAGATAAGGGGCACACGCACTAGGGGACACAGGTGGAAACTGAGTGCCCAAATGAGCCACAGAGATATTAGAAAAAACTTTTTTAGTGTCAGTGGTTGACAAATGGAATGCATTAGGCAGTAATGTGGAGAAGGCTGACTCCATACACAGTTTCAAGTGTAGATATGATAGAGCACAATAGGCTCAAGAACCTGTACACCTGTTGATTGACGGTTGAGAGGCGGGACCACAGAGCCAGAGCTCAACCCCCGCAAGAACAACTAGGTGAGTACACACACACACACACACACACACACACACACACACACACACACACACACGCACACGCACGCACACGCACACACACACACTCAAACACACAAACACACACATACGCACACACACACACACACACACACACACACACACACACACACACACACACACACACACACTCAAACACACAAACACACACACACACACACACACACACACACACACACACAGGAAGCAACCCGTAACAGCTGTTTAAATCCCAGGTACCTATTTACTGCTAGGTAAATGGGGCAACAGGGTGAAACAAACTGCCCAGTTTCGTTTCTGCCATCACCGGAGGATCGAACACGGACGCTAGGATTACGAGTCGAGAGCGCTGTCTACTCAGCTGTCAGGCCCCGTAGTGCGTGTATTCGTCAAAAACATAATTTGCGAGAGGTTAAGGGAAAGGAATGATGCTTCCTGGGTTGGAGGGTTGGTGTGGGGTTAGTCACTTAGTGGCCTTGGACCTGTAGGGGAGGTCGGGTGGGCGGGGGGTTGCCAGTTATGAATTTAATGAATGAATTTGTTAAGATAGGGTATTTATGTAAAAGACGCTATGAAGAGATAGTAACAAAAGTGTTCCTGACTGATGTGAGGTAGTGTGTGATTGACTTTTATGTTAGAAAAATTAATGCATACATGAAAATTACCTGTTCTTTGAAAATGTTTATTTGTAAATTAAGTACAAGTTGTTTTGTAAACAAAATATGATTATTTTTCTTTAATAAACACACATGAGCACAAATGGTCCTCGGGAGTCTGAGAGATTGAGAGCGAACTAAAAATAGTAACAAAAAATGAGACAATGATGGGATACTATGTAATTCAAACATAAACCTGTTAACCATGTAAATTACAGTACCACTAAACACGCGTACACGTACATATGTCAATCAATTTACATAAATAAACATTCACTAATATGTTCCCTTAACAACGGACACAGATAATTACCGTACACGTGTCAGTCCAATTGCAGGTACACATAGACACACATAGCTGCACTTGTCTGTCGCTCCTGACAATAGTAAACATGTAACAAAAAATGTGACAATGATGGGACACTATGTCATTCACACGTACACACGCTAACATTATAAATTACATTAACACTAAACACGCGTACGTGAATATATGTCAATCAATTTACGTAAAAAAACATTCACTAATATGTTCCTTTTACAATTAACACACAGATAATTACCGTACACATGTCAGTCCAATTGCATGTACACATAGACACACATAGCTGCACTTGTCTGTCGCTCCTGATAATAGTATACATAGGTATACACACAAAACAGTCCTTTATCAACTAATGTGTGTGTGTGTGTGTGTGTGTGTGTGTGTGTGTGTGTGTGTGTGTGTGTGTGTGTGTGTGTGTGTGTGTGTATTTACTCCTTGTATTTACTATTTGTGTCTACAAAATTGAGTTATTAGCTCTTGGACCCCGCCTCTCAAACAAATGTATTTTTAATTTTTTATATCTACTACATTTATTTTTCACTAACATACACACACACACAGGTACAGGTACACAAAGAATGACA
>NW_027190122.1:42500-53077 GCF_040958095.1 Procambarus clarkii
CAAGATTCTCAAGGGAATCGACAGGGTTGATAAAGAGAGGCTATTTAATACTAGGGGAGCCGGTCGGCTGAGCGGACAGCACGCGGGACTTGTGAGCCTGTGGTCCTGGGTTCGATCCCAGGCGCCGGCGAGAAACAATGGGCAGAGTTTCTTTCACCCTATGCCCCTGTTACCTAGCAGTAAAATAGGTACCTGGGTGTTAGTCAGCTGTCACGGGCTGCTTCCTGGGGGTGAAGGCCTGGTCGAGGACCGGGCCACTGGGACACTAAAGCCCCGAAATCATCTCAAGATAACCTCAAGATAAGGGGCACACGCACTAGGGGACACAGGTGGAAACTGAGTGCCCAAATGAGCCACAGAGATATTAGAAAAAACTATTTTAGTGTCAGTGGTTGACAAATGGAATGCATTAGGCAGTAATGTGGAGAAGGCTGACTCCATACACAGTTTCAAGTGTAGATATGATAGAGCACAATAGGCTCAAGAACCTGTACACTTGTTGATTGACGGTTGAGAGGCGGGACCACAGAGCCAGAGCTCAACCCCCGCAAGAACAACTAGGTGAGTACACACACACACACACACACACACACGCACGCACACGCACGAGAGAAAGACCTGGGGGTTGATATCACGCCAGACCTCTCCCCTGAAGCTCATATCAATAGGATAACATCAGCAGCATATACCAGGTTGGCTAAATAAGAACGGCCTTTAGAAACTTGTGTAAGGAATCTTTCAGAACATTATATACCACATATGTCAGACCAATCTTGGAGTATGCGGCTCCAGCATGGAGTCCATATCTAGTCATGCATAAAACTAAACTGGAAAAAGTTCAAAGGTTTGCCACCAGACTAGTACCCGAGCTGAGAGGTATGAGCTACGAGGAGAGACTACGGGAATTGAACCTAACTTCGTTGGAAGACAGAAGAGTTAGGGGGGACATGATCAACACATTCAAGATTCTCAAGGGAATCGACAGGGTTGATAAAGAGAGGCTATTTAACACTTGGGGCACACGCACTAGGGGACACAGGTGGAAACAGGAGTGCCCAAATGAGCCACAGAGATATTAGAAAAAACTTTTTAAGTGTCAGAGTGCTTGACAAATGGAATGCATTAGGTAGAAATGTGGAGAAGGCTGATTCCATACACAGTTTATAGTGTAGATATGATAGAGCACAATAGGCTCAAGAACCTGTACACCTGTTGATTGACGGTTGAGAGGCGGGACCACAGAGCCAGAGCTCAAC
Organism: Procambarus clarkii; assembly: GCF_040958095.1. Lineage (NCBI taxonomy): Eukaryota > Metazoa > Arthropoda > Malacostraca > Decapoda > Cambaridae > Procambarus > Procambarus clarkii. Next base: position 43,757 of record NW_027190122.1, read on the forward strand.
CCACGCTAGCACAACTAGGTGAGTACACACACACACACACAAACACGCACGCACACGCACGCACACACACACACACACACACACACACACACACACACACACACACACACACACACACAAACACACACACACTCAAACACACAAACATACACACACACACACACACACACACACACACACACACACACACACACACACACACACACACACACACACACACACACACAGGAAGCAACCCGTAACAGTTGTTTAAATCCCAGGTACCTATTTACTGCTAGGTAACAGGGGCAACAGGGTGAAACAAACTGCCCAATTTCGTTTCTGCTATCACCGGAGGATCGAACACAGACGATAGGATTACGAGACGAGAGCGCTGTCTACTCAGCTGTCAGGCCCCGTAGTGCGTGTATTCGTCAAAAACATAATTTGCGAGAGGTTAAGGGAAAGGAATGATGCTTCCTGGGTTGGAGGGTTGGTGTGGGGTTAAGCACTTGGTGGCCTTGGACCTGTGGGGGGGGGGGGGTCGGGGGTGCGGGGGGTTGCCAGTTATGAATTTAAATTATGAATTTGTTAAGATAGGGTATTTATGTAAAAGACGCTGTGGAGAGATAGTAACAAAAGTGTTCCTGACTGATGTGAGGTAGTGTGTCATTGACTTGTATGTTAGAAAAATTAATGCATACATGAAAATTCCCTCTTCCTTGAAAAGGTTTCTTTGTAAAATAAGTACAAGTTATTTTGTAAACAAAATATGATTATTTTTCTTTAATAAACACACATGAGCACAAATGGTCCTCGGGAGTCAGAGATGTTGGGAGTGAACTAAAAATAGTAACAAAAAATGAGACAATGATGGGAAACTATGTAATTCAAACATAAACCTGTTAACCATGTAAATTACAGTACCACTAATCACGGGTACACGTACATATGACAATCAATTTACATAAATAAACATTCACTAATATGTTCCCTCAACAACGGACACAGATAATTACCGTACACGTGTCAGTCCAATTGCAGGTACACATAGCTGCACTTGTCTGTCGCTCCTGACAATAGTAAACATGTAACAAAAAATGTGACAATGATGGGACACTATGTCATTCACACGTACACACGCTAACATTATAAATTACAGTAACACTAAACACGCGTACACGTATATATGTCAATCAATTTAGATAAAAAAACATTCACTAATATGTTCCTTTTAAAATTAACACACAGATAATTACCGTACACATGTCAGTCCAATTGCAGGTACACATAGACACACATAGCTGCACTTGTCTGTCGCTCCTGATAATAGTATACATAGGTATACACACAAAACAGTCCTTTATCAACTAATGTGTGTGTGTGTGTGTGTGTTGAGAGAAAGACCTGGGGGTTGATATCACGCCAGACCTCTCCCCTGAAGCTCATATCAATAGGATAACATCAGCAGCATATACCAGGTTGGCTAAATAAGAACGGCCTTTAGAAACTTGTGTAAGGAATCTTTCAGAACATTATATACCACATATGTCAGACCAATCTTGGAGTATGCGGCTCCAGCATGGAGTCCATATCTAGTCATGCATAAAACTAAACTGGAAAAAGTTCAAAGGTTTGCCACCAGACTAGTACCCGAGCTGAGAGGTATGAGCTACGAGGAGAGACTACGGGAATTGAACCTAACTTCGTTGGAAGACAGAAGAGTTAGGGGGGACATGATCAACACATTCAAGATTCTCAAGGGAATCGACAGGGTTGATAAAGAGAGGCTATTTAACACTAGGGGCACACGCACTAGGGGACACAGGTGGAAACAGGAGTGCCCAAATGAGCCACAGAGATATTAGAAAAAACTTTTTAAGTGTCAGAGTGCTTGACAAATGGAATGCATTAGGTAGTAATGTGGAGAAGGCTGATTCCATACACAGTTTATAGTGTAGATATGATAGAGCACAATAGGCTCAAGAACCTGTACACCTGTTGATTGACGGTTGAGAGGCGGGACCACAGAGCCAGAGCTCAACCCACGCTAGCACAACTAGGTGAGTACACACACACACACACAAACACGCACGCACACGCACGCACACACACACACACACACACACACACACACACACACACACACACACACACACACAAACACACACACACTCAAACACACAAACATACACACACACACACACACACACACACACACACACACACACACACAGGAAGCAACCCGTAACAGTTGTTTAAATCCCAGGTACCTATTTACTGCTAGGTAACAGGGACAACAGGGTGAAACAAACTGCCCAATTTCGTTTCTGCTATCACCGGAGGATCGAACACAGACGATAGGATTACGAGACGAGAGCGCTGTCTACTCAGCTGTCAGGCCCCGTAGTGCGTGTATTCGTCAAAAACATAATTTGCGAGAGGTTAAGGGAAAGGAATGATGCTTCCTGGGTTGGAGGGTTGGTGTGGGGTTAAGCACTTGGTGGCCTTGGACCTGTGGGGGGGGGGGGTCGGGGGTGCGGGGGGTTGCCAGTTATGAATTTAAATTATGAATTTGTTAAGATAGGGTATTTATGTAAAAGACGCTGTGGAGAGATAGTAACAAAAGTGTTCCTGACTGATGTGAGGTAGTGTGTCATTGACTTGTATGTTAGAAAAATTAATGCGTACATGAAAATTCCCTGTTCTTTGAAAAGGTTTCTTTGTAAAATAAGTACAAGTTATTTTGTAAACAAAATATGATTATTTTTCTTTAATAAACACACATGAGCACAAATGGTCCTCGGGAGTCAGAGATGTTGGGAGTGAACTAAAAATAGTAACAAAAAATGAGACAATGATGGGAAACTATGTAATTCAAACATAAACCTGTTAACCATGTAAATTACAGTACCACTAATCACGGGTACACGTACATATGACAATCAATTTACATAAATAAACATTCACTAATATGTTCCCTTAACAACGGACACAGATAATTACCGTACACGTGTCAGTCCAATTGCAGGTACACATAGCTGCACTTGTCTGTCGCTCCTGACAATAGTAAACATGTAACAAAAAATGTGACAATGATGGGACACTATGTCATTCACACGTACACACGCTAACATTATAAATTACAGTAACACTAAACACGCGTACACGTATATATGTCAATCAATTTAGATAAAAAACATTCACTAATATGTTCCTTTTAAAATTAACACACAGATAATTATCGTACACATGTCAGTCCAATTGCAGGTACACATAGACACACATAGCTGCACTTGTCTGTCGCTCCTGATAATAGTATACATAGGTATACACACAAAACAGTCCTTTATCAACTAATGTGTGTGTGTGTGTGTGTGTTGAGAGAAAGACCTGGGGGTTGATATCACGCCAGACCTCTCCCCTGAAGCTCATATCAAAAGGATAACATCGGCAGCATATACCAGGTTGGCTAAATAAGAACGGCCTTTAAAAACTTGTGTAAGGAATCTTTCAAAACATTATATACCACATATGTCAGACCAATCTTGGAGTATGCGGCTCCAGCATGGAGTCCATATCTAGTCAAGCATAAAACTAAACTGGAAAAAGTTCAAAGGTTTGCCACCAGACTAGTACCCGAGCTGAGAGGTATGAGCTACGAGGAGAGACTACGGGAATTGAACCTAACTTCGTTGGAAGACAGAAGAGTTAGGGGGGACATGATCAACACATTCAAGATTCTCAAGGGAATCGACAGGGTTGATAAAGAGAGGCTATTTAACACTAGAAGCACACGCACTAGGGGACACAGGTTGAAACAGGAGTGCCCAAATGAGCCACAGAGATATTAGAAAAAACTTTTTAAGTGTCAGAGTGCTTGACAAATGGAATGCATTAGGTAGTAATGTGGAGAAGGCTGATTCCATACACAGTTTCAAGTGTAGATATAATAGAGCACAATAGGCTGAAGAACCTGTACACCTGTTGATTGACTGTTGAGAGGCGGGACCACAGAGCCAGAGCTCAACCCCCGCTAGCACAACTAGGTGAGTACACACACACACACACACAAACACGCACGCACACGCACGCACACACACACACACACACACACACACACACACACACACACACACACACACACACACACACACACACACACACACACACACACACACACACTCAAACACACAAACATACACACACACACACACACACACACACACACACACACACACACACACACAGGAAGCAACCCGTAACAGTTGTTTAAATCTCAGGTACCTATTTACTGCTAGGTAACAGGGGCAACAGGGTGAAACAAACTGCCCAATTTCGTTTCTGCTATCACCGGAGGATCGAACACAGACGATAGGATTATGAGACGAGAGCGCTGTCTACTCAGCTGTCAGGCCCCGTAGTGCGTGTATTCGTCAAAAACATAATTTGCGAGAGGTTAAGGGAAAGGAATGATGCTTCCTGGGTTGGAGGGTTGGTGTGGGGTTAAGCACTTGGTGGCCTTGGACCTGTGGGGGGGGGGGTCGGGGGTGCGGGGGGTTGCCAGTTATGAATTTAAATTATGAATTTGTTAAGATAGGGTATTTATGTAAAAGACGCTGTGGAGAGATAGTAACAAAAGTGTTCCTGACTGATGTGAGGTAGTGTGTCATTGACTTGTATGTTAGAAAAATTAATGCATACATGAAAATTCCCTGTTCTTTGAAAAGGTTTCTTTGTAAAATAAGTACAAGTTATTTTGTAAACAAAATATGATTATTTTTCTTTAATAAACACACATGAGCACAAATGGTCCTCGGGAGTCAGAGATGTTGGGAGTGAACTAAAAATAGTAACAAAAAATGAGACAATGATGGGAAACTATGTAATTCAAACATAAACCTGTTAACCATGTAAATTACAGTACCACTAATCACGGGTACACGTACATATGACAATCAATTTACATAAATAAACATTCACTAATATGTTCCCTCAACAACGGACACAGATAATTACCGTACACGTGTCAGTCCAATTGCAGGTACACATAGCTGCACTTGTCTGTCGCTCCTGACAATAGTAAACATGTAACAAAAAATGTGACAATGATGGGACACTATGTCATTCACACGTACACACGCTAACATTATAAATTACAGTAACACTAAACACGCGTACACGTATATATGTCAATCAATTTAGATAAAAAACATTCACTAATATGTTCCTTTAAAAATTAACACACAGATAATTCTCGTACACATGTCAGTCCAATTGCAGGTACACATAGACACACATAGCTGCACTTGTCTGTCGCTCCTGATAATAGTATACATAGGTATACACACAAAACAGTCCTTTATCAACTAATGTGTGTGTGTGTGTGTGTGTTGAGAGAAAGACCTGGGGGTTGATATCACGCCAGACCTCTCCCCTGAAGCTCATATCAAAAGGATAACATCGGCAGCATATACCAGGTTGGCTAAATAAGAACGGCCTTTAAAAACTTGTGTAAGGAATCTTTCAAAACATTATATACCACATATGTCAGACCAATCTTGGAGTATGCGGCTCCAGCATGGAGTCCATATCTAGTCAAGCATAAAACTAAACTGGAAAAAGTTCAAAGGTTTGCCACCAGACTAGTACCCGAGCTGAGAGGTATGAGCTACGAGGAGAGACTACGGGAATTGAACCTAACTTCGTTGGAAGACAGAAGAGTTAGGGGGGACATGATCAACACATTCAAGATTCTCAAGGGAATCGACAGGGTTGATAAAGAGAGGCTATTTAACACTAGAAGCACACGCACTAGGGGACACAGGTTGAAACAGGAGTGCCCAAATGAGCCACAGAGATATTAGAAAAAACTTTTTAAGTGTCAGAGTGCTTGACAAATGGAATGCATTAGGTAGTAATGTGGAGAAGGCTGATTCCATACACAGTTTCAAGTGTAGATATAATAGAGCACAATAGGCTGAAGAACCTGTACACCTGTTGATTGACGGTTGAGAGGCGGGACCACAGAGCCAGAGCTCAACCCCCGCTAGCACAACTAGGTGAGTACACACACACCCACACACAAACACGCACGCACACGCACGCACACACACACACACACACACACACACACACACACACACACACACACACACACACACACACACACACACACACACACACACACACACACACACACACACACAGGAAGCAACCCGTAACAGTTGTTTAAATCCCAGGTACCTATTTACTGCTAGGTAACAGGGGCAACAGGGTGAAACAAACTGCCCAATTTCGTTTCTGCTATCACCGGAGGATCGAACACAGACGATAGGATTATGAGACGAGAGCGCTGTCTACTCAGCTGTCAGGCCCCGTAGTGCGTGTATTCGTCAAAAACATAATTTGCGAGAGGTTAAGGGAAAGGAATGATGCTTCCTGGGTTGGAGGGTTGGTGTGGGGTTAAGCACTTGGTGGCCTTGGACCTGTGGGGGGGGGGGGGGTCGGGGGTGCGGGGGGTTGCAAGTTATGAATTTAAATTATGAATTTGTTAAGATAGGGTATTTATGTAAAAGACGCTGTGGAGAGATAGTAACAAAAGTGTTCCTGACTGATGTGAGGGAGTGTGTCATTGACTTGTATGTTAGAAAAATTAATGCATACATGAAAATTCCCTGTTCTTTGAAAAGGTTTCTTTGTAAAATAAGTACAAGTTATTTTGTAAACAAAATATGATTATTTTTCTTTAATAAACACACATGAGCACAAATGGTCCTCGGGAGTCAGAGATGTTGGGAGTGAACTAAAAATAGTAACAAAAAATGAGACAATGATGGGAAACTATGTAATTCAAACATAAACCTGTTAACCATGTAAATTACAGTACCACTAATCACGGGTACACGTACATATGACAATCAATTTACATAAATAAACATTCACTAATATGTTCCCTCAACAACGGACACAGATAATTATTGTACACGTGTCAGTCCAATTGCAGGTACACATAGCTGCACTTGTCTGTCGCTCCTGACAATAGTAAACATGTAACAAAAAATGTGACAATGATGGGACACTATGTCATTCACACGTACACACGCTAACATTATAAATTACAGTAACACTAAACACGCGTACACGTATATATGTCAATCAATTTAGATAAAAAACATTCACTAATATGTTCCTTTTAAAATTAACACACAGATAATTACCGTACACATGTCAGTCCAATTGCAGGTACACATAGACACACATAGTTGCACTTGTCTGTCGCTCCTGATAATAGTTTACATAGGTATACACACAAAACAGTCCTTTATCAACTAATGTGTGTGTGTGTGTGTGTGTTGAGAGAAAGACCTGGGGGTTGATATCACGCCAGACCTCTCCCCTGAAGCTCATATCAAAAGGATAACATCGGCAGCATATACCAGGTTGGCTAAATAAGAACGGCCTTTAAAAACTTGTGTAAGGAATCTTTCAGAACATTATATACCACATATGTCAGACCAATCTTGGAGTATGCGGCTCCAGCATGGAGTCCATATCTAGTCAAGCATAAAACTAAACTGGAAAAAGTTCAAAGGTTTGCCACCAGACTAGTACCCGAGCTGAGAGGTATGAGCTTCGAGGAGAGACTACGGGAATTGAACCTAACTTCGTTGGAAGACAGAAGAGTTAGGGGGGACATGATCAACACATTCAAGATTCTCAAGGGAATCGACAGGGTTGATAAAGAGAGGCTATTTAACACTAGGGGCACACGCACTAGGGGACACAGGTTGAAACAGGAGTGCCCAAATGAGCCACAGAGATATTAGAAAAAACTTTTTAAGTGTCAGAGTGCTTGACAAATGGAATGCATTAGGTAGTAATGTGGAGAAGGCTGATTCCATACACAGTTTCAAGTGTAGATATGATAGAGCACAATAGGCTCAAGAACCTGTACACCTGTTGATTGACGGTTGAGAGGCGGGACCACAGAGCCAGAGCTCAACCCCCTCTAGCACAACTAGGTGAGTACACACACACACACACACAAACACGCACGCACACGCACGCACACACACACACACACACACACACACACACACACACACACACACACACACACACACACACACACACACACACACTCAAACACACAAACACACACACACACACACACACACACACACACACACACACACACACACACACACACACACACACACACACACACACACACACACACACACACACACACACAGGAAGCAACCCGTAACAGTTGTTTAAATCCCAGGTACCTATTTACTGGTAGGTAACAGGGGCAACAGGGTGAAACAAACTGCCCAATTTCGTTTCTGCTATCACCGGAGGATCGAACACAGACGATAGGATTATGAGACGAGAGCGCTGTCTACTCAGCTGTCAGGCCCCGTAGTGCGTGTATTCGTCAAAAACATAATTTGCGAGAGGTTAAGGGAAAGGAATGATGCTTCCTGGGTTGGAGGGTTGGTGTGGGGTTAAGCACTTGGTGGCCTTGGACCTGTGGGGGGGGGGGTCGGGGGAGCGGGGGGTTGCCAGTTATGAATTTAAATTATGAATTTGTTAAGATAGGGTATTTATTTAAAAGACGCTGTGGAGAGATAGTAACAAAAGTGTTCCTGACTGATGTGAGGTAGTGTGTCATTGACTTGTATGTTAGAAAAATTAATGCATACATGAAAATTCCCTGTTCTTTGAAAAGGTTTCTTTGTAAAATAAGTACAAGTTATTTTGTAAACAAAATATGATTATTTTTCTTTAATAAACACACATGAGCACAAATGGTCCTCGGGAGTCAGAGATGTTGGGAGTGAACTAAAATTAGTAACAAAAAATGAGACAATGATGGGAAACTATGTAATTCAAACATAAACCTGTTAACCATGTAAATTACAGTACCACTAATCACGGGTACACGTACATATGACAATCAATTTACATAAATAAACATTCACTAATATGTTCCCTCAACAACGGACACAGATAATTACCGTACACGTGTCAGTCCAATTGCAGGTACACATAGCTGCACTTGTCTGTCGCTCCTGACAATAGTAAACATGTAACAAAAAATGTGACAATGATGGGACACTATGTCATTCACACGTACACACGCTAACATTATAAATTACAGTAACACTAAACACGCGTACACGTATATATGTCAATCAATTTAGTTAAAAAACATTCACTAATATGTTCCTTTTAAAATTAACACACAGATTAATTACCGTACACATGTCAGTCCAATTGCAGGTACACATAGACACACATAGCTGCACTTGTCTGTCGCTCCTGAAATAGTTT
>NW_027190123.1:0-53041 GCF_040958095.1 Procambarus clarkii
TGCAGTTCAGTTTTGGTCCCCGTACTATAGAATGGATAGAAATTCACTTCAACGTATCCTGAGTAGGATGACTTAGTTAATTCCCCAAATTAGAAATCTTATGTACTTATGTCCGTTGGTTGGACATTTATATGAGTGGGATTTGCTGGCTATAGATATGAGCTGCCTCGCATGGGCCAATAGGCCTTCTGCAGTATTATTATTATTACTGGTATTGGTATTAGTTCTGGTAATAGTATTAGTTCAGGTAATAGTATTAGTACTGGTATTAGTATTAGTTCAGGTAATAGTATTAGTACTGGTATTGCCGGTATTTGTTACTTAGTAACAAGACACCTGGTGTTGTTCTTCAGCTATATCTTGCTCTGGTTGGGCCCCATTTAGATTATGCCGTTCAGTTTTGGTCGCCGTATTATAGAATGGATATAAATTCACTTGAACGTGTCCAACGTAGGATGACTAAGTTAATTCCCCAAATTAGAAATCTTTCATATGAAGAAAGATTAACAAAGCCTAAGTTGCATTCACTGGAAAGGCGAAGAGTTAGAGGTGACATGATAGAGTTTTACAAGTGGATGAATGGACATAACAGGGGGGATATTAATAGGGTATTAAAAATTATCAACATAAGACAGAACACGAAACAATGGGTATAAATTGGATAAGTTTAGATTTAGGAAAGACTTGGGTAAATACTGGTTCAGTAACAGGGTTGTTGATTTGTGGAGCCAATTGCCGCGTAACGTGGTGGAGGTGGTGTCCCTCTATTGTTTCAAGCGCGGGTTGGACAAGTATATGAGTGGGATTGGGTGGTTATAGAATAGGAGCTTCCTCGTATGGGCCAATAGGCCTTCTGCAGTTACCTTTGTTCTTATGTACTTATGTCCGTTGGTTGGACATGTATATGAGTGAGATATGCTGGCTATAGATAGGAGCAGCCTCGCATGGGCCAATAGGCTTTCGGCAGTATTACTATTAATACTGGTATTAGTTCAGGTAATAGTATTAGTACTGGTATTGCCAGTACTTGTTACTTAGTAACAAGACACCTGGTGTTGTTCTTCAGCTATATCTTGCTCTGGTTAGGCCTATTTAGATTATGCAGTTCAGTTTTGGTCGCCGTACTTTAGAATGGATAGAAATTCACTTGAACGTGTCCTGCGTAGGATTACTTAGTTAATTACCCAAATTAGAAATCTTGTGTACTTATGTCCGTTGGTTGGACATGTATATGAGTGGGATTGGCTGGCTATAGATAGGAGCTACCTCGCATGGGCCAATAGGCCTTCTGCAGTTACGCAGTTACCTTTGTTCTTATGTTCTTAAGTAGGATCTTTATATTGTAGACATATACATGAATGAGATTGGGTGATTATAAATAGGAGCTACCTCATATTAGCCAATTGCCCTTCTGCAGTAACCTTCATTATGTTCTTACATTTTCTATAGAGGTAAAGATTTAGGGGTGACATGATTGAGGTGTTTTTGGTTACATGAGGTGCTCTTCAGGTGCCAATGTGTATATAAGGTGGATTACGAGGGCATTTATTTCAATAGAGATCAGTGAAGGCAAGACGCATTGACCTGCTTTGCTGCCTGTCCTCGTTGTTGTTGTCGCTGGGCCTCAAACGTTTGATTCTTGTGATGGATGTCAGCGATGAAAACACGACCGTCGTCAGGGGGCACAATATTGGGCCCTTTCGTTTGCCAGCAGCTACTGACGATAGGTCGGAGAAAGCCTGTGGCTTAGATGATCACCAGCAAAGGCTGTTATCTCCCGTACGCTACCACCCATACGGGCGGTCGTTAAGCATGTGGAAGTCTCGTTACCAAAGTAGGTGCCTTTGGAAAAAGACAAAAATATGCACGGATGCTGAGTATGCTAAACCGAAAGTTGGTGTCAACTCTGCTCTCCAGAGGGATGCTGCCGAAAACAACGTTCGCAAATTGTACCATTCTTCTGATGAAGAAAACCACATTACGGTTGATGGTGACAGTAAATCGGAAATTATTGTAATTAACCAGGACACTCTTAGCGTTGATTCGCTGAACATTGATACTGGTTATGAGGCTGACGATGATATCAGTGATGACGAAGTCACATTGTGTAACGATGACGCTCTTGATTTTGCTTCACAGAACATTGATACTGATGAGGAGGCTGAGAGAGATGAATTCACAATGTTTCCTCTCTGCTCACGGAAGCTGAATGAAGAGAGGAGTGTAAACATCGTCCAAAAGATCGAGGAATTTCTCAGGTTGATGAGGGTCAATAGTCAACTAAACATGTAATATCAAAATAAATGTTTCTATACTTAATGTTTGTTTGTATTACTCTCAAAATTATAAATCTTAGAAATTTTACTTTTTGTGAAACTGTTAACACAAAACCCATAATTGAACTTTATCACTAACACTTTTTGTGAAAACTGTTAACAACACAAAACCCATAATTGAACTTTATCTATAACAAGCAGCTAAGAATTGCCTTATAATAAAAATGTTTGTTAGTTACTACTTTGGGCGACCAATTTTACTAATGGCAATTAGTTAATTTAGACACCTAACCCACAATTTTTTTCTCTCTTTATTGGGAACAACATATCAATACAAAATGAAAAGCATAAGAAAATATAATATAATATCACAGGAAACACAAAAGATGAAGAAGTACACCAGTGCAATTAGACTGTTTATAAAAAAAAGTTCAATATTATGCAAAGTAAAACTAGACCATATCATACCAGCAGAACAACAGACGGTCATTGTTTATATCAATAGAAGACATCAAAACAATACAGGGAAATGCACAGGAATAAAACACACCACCCACACGATGATATATTAGGCCCTATAACACTGGTACGTTACCACTACCACAAGCCTGAGATGGTATTGTACCGGCATCAAACATCGCCACAAAAACGCCAAAGCAACAAAAATAACAAAACGCATAACACACACAACACAAACACCGTGTACCAAGACACAAAAATACATTACAGGTACTGAATACCATCCAAACAGTACACACCGCAACAACAGCGACACACGAAAGATAAATATAACGCTCACAACATATCACAATATGAAATAAGCAACAACGAGGAAAAGAAGAACTCTCACCAAAAATATAAAAATCATAAAAAAAACCTACAGCAAACTGAAACACCTAACATACGCCCCTGTAAACTACCGATCAAACACCCTTGGAAAAGTCCGCCGCAACCACCACATAATATACAACAAAAAGCCGAAAACCTGACTCACATCGTTTCCCCCTCCATCCTACTAACCTAAAAACAAAAACCATAATCCGAAATCAATACCCCCATACTGCATTTCGAATTTTCGTGTTCCCATGAGTAAATGACAACAGGAAGCCAGAACACCAAACTGATAGGCTGGTTTCAACATTAACATCAATTTTTTTAATTTGAATGGCCATTCATAAAACCATTTTGTGAATTATTTATTATTTTATGTTTTTCAAGATGAAGACGAATGGTATTTGCATTTATCGATTCGATTAACTTTCCAACAATTGATGGTAGGCCAATTGGCCGATAGTTTGACGCAAGTAATCCTTTCTTAAAAATTGGTACCACATTAGCAACCTTCCATGACTCCAGTTTTTCTGCATTCTATCTGACTGATATATTAAATATGGTAGACAATGGCTCACAAAGCTTCTCTTTGCATTCTTTAAGAACCCAGGCAAACATTTCGTCAGGCCCTGATATTTGTTTGGTTTGAGTTTTGTTTCAGAATATTTGATTATTAACATCATCCCTGGTAACTGTTTAATTAGCCAATCTGTCCTTGTCCCCACCCACATAGACTTGTTCGGCTGAAGGCAGAGTGTTAAATTCCTCCTTAGTAAATACAGTGATAATAAATTCATAAAAAATACTACTCATCTCTTCATCATTATCCGTTATCTGATCTGTCACAGTTTTTAATGAACCTATCCTTTCCCTAACCTTTGTTCGATATAACTGTAAAAACCATTTCGGATTTGCCATTGCTTGCCCTGGTAAACGATCTTCATAGTTTCATTATGCCCTCTTTATCTCTTTTTTTTAACATTTCGATCCAGTTGTACGAATTCTTGTTCTAAACTGACTTACACATTCTGAATCCTTTTGTACTATCATTTTATTCCAGGATAATTGAGGTTGATAACGGTAAGGTTTGTGATGTACCAGTCGTGTACATTGACTTTGCAAAGCTTTTGATACAGTGCCACCGGAAAACTGATCAAAAAGATAGAGGCTCATGGTAATAGGGGTGCGATCTTAAGATGGATTGGGGCATGGCTAGGCCAAAGAAACCAGAGAGTTAGTATAAATGGGGATAATCAGAGTAGGACAGTGTTGTAAGTGGAGAGCCTCAAGGCTCTGTCCTGGGACCTCTGTTATTCATCTATATAAATAAAAATCTTCATCTTCAGATGAAGATGCCAAAATTGTCATCTTCAATCCAGTGCCCCCAGAAATCACAAGAGACAAGCCCATGACATCAACCTAACAAAAGAAATGTTAAATAAAAATACTTGATTAATAGACAAAATGTAAGGTTTTGACGCTAGGTAATGATGGCAGAGATACAAGATACAAGCTATTTGGTGTTGAGATTGCGAAGTAGGATTCCCAAAGAGATCTGGGAGTTATGATCAAAAAGAATTTAAAATCAACACCTCAATGCATGAATGTTCATGATAGGAAAATAGGACACTAGGATTTTTTAATCGATGTGTTAGTAACAAGACAACTAGAGATGTTCTGCAGCTCTGGTTAGGCCCCACTTAGATTATGCAGTTTAGTTTTGATCGTCATACTATAGAATAGATATAAATTCCCTAAAACGCATCCATTGTAAGATACCAGAGTTAATCCCCCAAAATAGAAACATGTCATATGAGGAGAGATTGACAAAGCTTAAATTACATTCACTAGAAAGGCGAAGAATTAGGGAAGACATAATAGATGTGTACAAGTGAATGATTGGAGAAAACAAAGGATATATTATTAAATGGGGTATTTAAATTATAAGCACAAGACAGAACACGAAACAATAAAAATTAGTTGTTAGATATAGGAAAGACCTGGGTAAATACTCGTTCGGTAACAGGGTAGCTGATTTGCGGAGCCACATGCAGTGTAACATATTAGAAGTATAGATATACTTCTGGTTTGGTATTAGTATTGGTACTGGTATTTATATTAGTACTGGTATTAGTATTGTTATTAGTATTAGTACTATCATTAGTATTAGTTCTGGTATTAGTATTGGTTCTGGTGATGGTATTCACAATAGTATTAGTATGGTATTCACAATAGTATTAGTACTGGTATTGATATTAGTTCTGGCAATAGTATTAGAACTGGAATTAGTACGAATACTATCTGGTGATGGTATTAGTACAGGTATTTGTACTAGTTCTGTAAATAGTTTTAGTTCAGGTATTATTATTAATACTGGTATTGGTATTAGTTCTGGTAATAGTATTAGTTCAAGTAATAATATTAGTACTGGTATTAGTATTAGTACTGGTATTGCAAGTACTTGTTACTTAGTAACAAGTTACACCTCATGTTGTTCTTCAGCTATATCTTGCTCTGGTTAGGCCCTATTTAGATTATGCAGTTCAGTTTTGATCGCCTTACTATAGAATGGATAGAAATTCACTTGAACTTGTCCTGCATAGGATGACTCAGTTGATTCCCCAAATTGGAAATCTTATGTACTTATGTCCGTTGGTTGGACATGTATACGAGTGGGATTTGTTGGCTATAGATAGGAGCAGCCTCGCATGGGCCAATAGGTCCTTCTGCAGTATTATTATTAATACTGGTATTGGTATTAGTTCAGGTAATAGTATAAGTACTGGTATTAGTGTTAGTTCAGGTAATAGTATTAGTAATGGTATTGCCAGTACTTGTTACTTAGTAACAAGACTCCTGGTGTTGTTCTTCAGCTATATCTTGCTCTAATTAGGCCCTATTTAGACTATGCAGTTCAGTTTTGGTCCCCGTACTATAGAATGGATAGAAATTCACTTCAACGTATCCTGAGTAGGATGACTTAGTTAATTCCCCAAATTAGAAATCTTATGTACTTATGTCCGTTGGTTGGACATTTATATGAGTGGGATTTGCTGGCTATAGATATGAGCTGCCTCGCATGGGCCAATAGGCCTTCTGCAGTATTATTATTATTACTGGTATTGGTATTAGTTCTGGTAATAGTATTAGTTCAGGTAATAGTATTAGTACTGGTATTAGTATTAGTTCAGGTAATAGTATTAGTACTGGTATTGCCGGTATTTGTTACTTAGTAACAAGACACCTGGTGTTGTTCTTCAGCTATATCTTGCTCTGGTTGGGCCCCATTTAGATTATGCCGTTCAGTTTTGGTCGCCGTATTATAGAATGGATATAAATTCACTTGAACGTGTCCAACGTAGGATGACTAAGTTAATTCCCCAAATTAGAAATCTTTCATATGAAGAAAGATTAACAAAGCCTAAGTTGCATTCACTGGAAAGGCGAAGAGTTAGAGGTGACATGATAGAGTTTTACAAGTGGATGAATGGACATAACAGGGGGGATATTAATAGGGTATTAAAAATTATCAACATAAGACAGAACACGAAACAATGGGTATAAATTGGATAAGTTTAGATTTAGGAAAGACTTGGGTAAATACTGGTTCAGTAACAGGGTTGTTGATTTGTGGAGCCAATTGCCGCGTAACGTGGTGGAGGTGGTGTCCCTCTATTGTTTCAAGCGCGGGTTGGACAAGTATATGAGTGGGATTGGGTGGTTATAGAATAGGAGCTTCCTCGTATGGGCCAATAGGCCTTCTGCAGTTACCTTTGTTCTTATGTACTTATGTCCGTTGGTTGGACATGTATATGAGTGAGATATGCTGGCTATAGATAGGAGCAGCCTCGCATGGGCCAATAGGCTTTCGGCAGTATTACTATTAATACTGGTATTAGTTCAGGTAATAGTATTAGTACTGGTATTGCCAGTACTTGTTACTTAGTAACAAGACACCTGGTGTTGTTCTTCAGCTATATCTTGCTCTGGTTAGGCCTATTTAGATTATGCAGTTCAGTTTTGGTCGCCGTACTTTAGAATGGATAGAAATTCACTTGAACGTGTCCTGCGTAGGATTACTTAGTTAATTACCCAAATTAGAAATCTTGTGTACTTATGTCCGTTGGTTGGACATGTATATGAGTGGGATTGGCTGGCTATAGATAGGAGCTACCTCGCATGGGCCAATAGGCCTTCTGCAGTTACGCAGTTACCTTTGTTCTTATGTTCTTAAGTAGGATCTTTATATTGTAGACATATACATGAATGAGATTGGGTGATTATAAATAGGAGCTACCTCATATTAGCCAATTGCCCTTCTGCAGTAACCTTCATTATGTTCTTACATTTTCTATAGAGGTAAAGATTTAGGGGTGACATGATTGAGGTGTTTTTGGTTACATGAGGTGCTCTTCAGGTGCCAATGTGTATATAAGGTGGATTACGAGGGCATTTATTTCAATAGAGATCAGTGAAGGCAAGACGCATTGACCTGCTTTGCTGCCTGTCCTCGTTGTTGTTGTCGCTGGGCCTCAAACGTTTGATTCTTGTGATGGATGTCAGCGATGAAAACACGACCGTCGTCAGGGGGCACAATATTGGGCCCTTTCGTTTGCCAGCAGCTACTGACGATAGGTCGGAGAAAGCCTGTGGCTTAGATGATCACCAGCAAAGGCTGTTATCTCCCGTACGCTACCACCCATACGGGCGGTCGTTAAGCATGTGGAAGTCTCGTTACCAAAGTAGGTGCCTTTGGAAAAAGACAAAAATATGCACGGATGCTGAGTATGCTAAACCGAAAGTTGGTGTCAACTCTGCTCTCCAGAGGGATGCTGCCGAAAACAACGTTCGCAAATTGTACCATTCTTCTGATGAAGAAAACCACATTACGGTTGATGGTGACAGTAAATCGGAAATTATTGTAATTAACCAGGACACTCTTAGCGTTGATTCGCTGAACATTGATACTGGTTATGAGGCTGACGATGATATCAGTGATGACGAAGTCACATTGTGTAACGATGACGCTCTTGATTTTGCTTCACAGAACATTGATACTGATGAGGAGGCTGAGAGAGATGAATTCACAATGTTTCCTCTCTGCTCACGGAAGCTGAATGAAGAGAGGAGTGTAAACATCGTCCAAAAGATCGAGGAATTTCTCAGGTTGATGAGGGTCAATAGTCAACTAAACATGTAATATCAAAATAAATGTTTCTATACTTAATGTTTGTTTGTATTACTCTCAAAATTATAAATCTTAGAAATTTTACTTTTTGTGAAACTGTTAACACAAAACCCATAATTGAACTTTATCACTAACACTTTTTGTGAAAACTGTTAACAACACAAAACCCATAATTGAACTTTATCTATAACAAGCAGCTAAGAATTGCCTTATAATAAAAATGTTTGTTAGTTACTACTTTGGGCGACCAATTTTACTAATGGCAATTAGTTAATTTAGACACCTAACCCACAATTTTTTTCTCTCTTTATTGGGAACAACATATCAATACAAAATGAAAAGCATAAGAAAATATAATATAATATCACAGGAAACACAAAAGATGAAGAAGTACACCAGTGCAATTAGACTGTTTATAAAAAAAAGTTCAATATTATGCAAAGTAAAACTAGACCATATCATACCAGCAGAACAACAGACGGTCATTGTTTATATCAATAGAAGACATCAAAACAATACAGGGAAATGCACAGGAATAAAACACACCACCCACACGATGATATATTAGGCCCTATAACACTGGTACGTTACCACTACCACAAGCCTGAGATGGTATTGTACCGGCATCAAACATCGCCACAAAAACGCCAAAGCAACAAAAATAACAAAACGCATAACACACACAACACAAACACCGTGTACCAAGACACAAAAATACATTACAGGTACTGAATACCATCCAAACAGTACACACCGCAACAACAGCGACACACGAAAGATAAATATAACGCTCACAACATATCACAATATGAAATAAGCAACAACGAGGAAAAGAAGAACTCTCACCAAAAATATAAAAATCATAAAAAAAACCTACAGCAAACTGAAACACCTAACATACGCCCCTGTAAACTACCGATCAAACACCCTTGGAAAAGTCCGCCGCAACCACCACATAATATACAACAAAAAGCCGAAAACCTGACTCACATCGTTTCCCCCTCCATCCTACTAACCTAAAAACAAAAACCATAATCCGAAATCAATACCCCCATACTGCATTTCGAATTTTCGTGTTCCCATGAGTAAATGACAACAGGAAGCCAGAACACCAAACTGATAGGCTGGTTTCAACATTAACATCAATTTTTTTAATTTGAATGGCCATTCATAAAACCATTTTGTGAATTATTTATTATTTTATGTTTTTCAAGATGAAGACGAATGGTATTTGCATTTATCGATTCGATTAACTTTCCAACAATTGATGGTAGGCCAATTGGCCGATAGTTTGACGCAAGTAATCCTTTCTTAAAAATTGGTACCACATTAGCAACCTTCCATGACTCCAGTTTTTCTGCATTCTATCTGACTGATATATTAAATATGGTAGACAATGGCTCACAAAGCTTCTCTTTGCATTCTTTAAGAACCCAGGCAAACATTTCGTCAGGCCCTGATATTTGTTTGGTTTGAGTTTTGTTTCAGAATATTTGATTATTAACATCATCCCTGGTAACTGTTTAATTAGCCAATCTGTCCTTGTCCCCACCCACATAGACTTGTTCGGCTGAAGGCAGAGTGTTAAATTCCTCCTTAGTAAATACAGTGATAATAAATTCATAAAAAATACTACTCATCTCTTCATCATTATCCGTTATCTGATCTGTCACAGTTTTTAATGAACCTATCCTTTCCCTAACCTTTGTTCGATATAACTGTAAAAACCATTTCGGATTTGCCATTGCTTGCCCTGGTAAACGATCTTCATAGTTTCATTATGCCCTCTTTATCTCTTTTTTTTTAACATTTCGATCCAGTTGTACGAATTCTTGTTCTAAACTGACTTACACATTCTGAATCCTTTTGTACTATCATTTTATTCCAGGATAATTGAGGTTGATAACGGTAAGGTTTGTGATGTACCAGTCGTGTACATTGACTTTGCAAAGCTTTTGATACAGTGCCACCGGAAAACTGATCAAAAAGATAGAGGCTCATGGTAATAGGGGTGCGATCTTAAGATGGATTGGGGCATGGCTAGGCCAAAGAAACCAGAGAGTTAGTATAAATGGGGATAATCAGAGTAGGACAGTGTTGTAAGTGGAGAGCCTCAAGGCTCTGTCCTGGGACCTCTGTTATTCATCTATATAAATAAAAATCTTCATCTTCAGATGAAGATGCCAAAATTGTCATCTTCAATCCAGTGCCCCCAGAAATCACAAGAGACAAGCCCATGACATCAACCTAACAAAAGAAATGTTAAATAAAAATACTTGATTAATAGACAAAATGTAAGGTTTTGACGCTAGGTAATGATGGCAGAGATACAAGATACAAGCTATTTGGTGTTGAGATTGCGAAGTAGGATTCCCAAAGAGATCTGGGAGTTATGATCAAAAAGAATTTAAAATCAACACCTCAATGCATGAATGTTCATGATAGGAAAATAGGACACTAGGATTTTTTAATCGATGTGTTAGTAACAAGACAACTAGAGATGTTCTGCAGCTCTGGTTAGGCCCCACTTAGATTATGCAGTTTAGTTTTGATCGTCATACTATAGAATAGATATAAATTCCCTAAAACGCATCCATTGTAAGATACCAGAGTTAATCCCCCAAAATAGAAACATGTCATATGAGGAGAGATTGACAAAGCTTAAATTACATTCACTAGAAAGGCGAAGAATTAGGGAAGACATAATAGATGTGTACAAGTGAATGATTGGAGAAAACAAAGGATATATTATTAAATGGGGTATTTAAATTATAAGCACAAGACAGAACACGAAACAATAAAAATTAGTTGTTAGATATAGGAAAGACCTGGGTAAATACTCGTTCGGTAACAGGGTAGCTGATTTGCGGAGCCACATGCAGTGTAACATATTAGAAGTATAGATATACTTCTGGTTTGGTATTAGTATTGGTACTGGTATTTATATTAGTACTGGTATTAGTATTGTTATTAGTATTAGTACTATCATTAGTATTAGTTCTGGTATTAGTATTGGTTCTGGTGATGGTATTCACAATAGTATTAATTAGTACTGGTATTGATATTAGTTCTGGCAATAGTATTAGAACTGGAATTAGTACGAATACTATCTGGTGATGGTATTAGTACAGGTATTTGTACTAGTTCTGTAAATAGTTTTAGTTCAGGTATTATTATTAATACTGGTATTGGTATTAGTTCTGGTAATAGTATTAGTTCAAGTAATAATATTAGTACTGGTATTAGTATTAGTACTGGTATTGCAAGTACTTGTTACTTAGTAACAAGTTACACCTCATGTTGTTCTTCAGCTATATCTTGCTCTGGTTAGGCCCTATTTAGATTATGCAGTTCAGTTTTGATCGCCTTACTATAGAATGGATAGAAATTCACTTGAACTTGTCCTGCATAGGATGACTCAGTTGAATTCCCCAAATTGGAAATCTTATGTACTTATGTCCGTTGGTTGGACATGTATACGAGTGGGATTTGTTGGCTATAGATAGGAGCAGCCTCGCATGGGCCAATAGGTCCTTCTGCAGTATTATTATTAATACTGGTATTGGTATTAGTTCAGGTAATAGTATAAGTACTGGTATTAGTGTTAGTTCAGGTAATAGTATTAGTAATGGTATTGCCAGTACTTGTTACTTAGTAACAAGACTCCTGGTGTTGTTCTTCAGCTATATCTTGCTCTAATTAGGCCCTATTTAGACTATGCAGTTCAGTTTTGGTCCCCGTACTATAGAATGGATAGAAATTCACTTCAACGTATCCTGAGTAGGATGACTTAGTTAATTCCCCAAATTAGAAATCTTATGTACTTATGTCCGTTGGTTGGACATTTATATGAGTGGGATTTGCTGGCTATAGATATGAGCTGCCTCGCATGGGCCAATAGGCCTTCTGCAGTATTATTATTATTACTGGTATTGGTATTAGTTCTGGTAATAGTATTAGTTCAGGTAATAGTATTAGTACTGGTATTAGTATTAGTTCAGGTAATAGTATTAGTACTGGTATTGCCGGTATTTGTTACTTAGTAACAAGACACCTGGTGTTGTTCTTCAGCTATATCTTGCTCTGGTTGGGCCCCATTTAGATTATGCCGTTCAGTTTTGGTCGCCGTATTATAGAATGGATATAAATTCACTTGAACGTGTCCAACGTAGGATGACTAAGTTAATTCCCCAAATTAGAAATCTTTCATATGAAGAAAGATTAACAAAGCCTAAGTTGCATTCACTGGAAAGGCGAAGAGTTAGAGGTGACATGATAGAGTTTTACAAGTGGATGAATGGACATAACAGGGGGGATATTAATAGGGTATTAAAAATTATCAACATAAGACAGAACACGAAACAATGGGTATAAATTGGATAAGTTTAGATTTAGGAAAGACTTGGGTAAATACTGGTTCAGTAACAGGGTTGTTGATTTGTGGAGCCAATTGCCGCGTAACGTGGTGGAGGTGGTGTCCCTCTATTGTTTCAAGCGCGGGTTGGACAAGTATATGAGTGGGATTGGGTGGTTATAGAATAGGAGCTTCCTCGTATGGGCCAATAGGCCTTCTGCAGTTACCTTTGTTCTTATGTACTTATGTCCGTTGGTTGGACATGTATATGAGTGAGATATGCTGGCTATAGATAGGAGCAGCCTCGCATGGGCCAATAGGCTTTCGGCAGTATTACTATTAATACTGGTATTAGTTCAGGTAATAGTATTAGTACTGGTATTGCCAGTACTTGTTACTTAGTAACAAGACACCTGGTGTTGTTCTTCAGCTATATCTTGCTCTGGTTAGGCCTATTTAGATTATGCAGTTCAGTTTTGGTCGCCGTACTTTAGAATGGATAGAAATTCACTTGAACGTGTCCTGCGTAGGATTACTTAGTTAATTACCCAAATTAGAAATCTTGTGTACTTATGTCCGTTGGTTGGACATGTATATGAGTGGGATTGGCTGGCTATAGATAGGAGCTACCTCGCATGGGCCAATAGGCCTTCTGCAGTTACGCAGTTACCTTTGTTCTTATGTTCTTAAGTAGGATCTTTATATTGTAGACATATACATGAATGAGATTGGGTGATTATAAATAGGAGCTACCTCATATTAGCCAATTGCCCTTCTGCAGTAACCTTCATTATGTTCTTACATTTTCTATAGAGGTAAAGATTTAGGGGTGACATGATTGAGGTGTTTTTGGTTACATGAGGTGCTCTTCAGGTGCCAATGTGTATATAAGGTGGATTACGAGGGCATTTATTTCAATAGAGATCAGTGAAGGCAAGACGCATTGACCTGCTTTGCTGCCTGTCCTCGTTGTTGTTGTCGCTGGGCCTCAAACGTTTGATTCTTGTGATGGATGTCAGCGATGAAAACACGACCGTCGTCAGGGGGCACAATATTGGGCCCTTTCGTTTGCCAGCAGCTACTGACGATAGGTCGGAGAAAGCCTGTGGCTTAGATGATCACCAGCAAAGGCTGTTATCTCCCGTACGCTACCACCCATACGGGCGGTCGTTAAGCATGTGGAAGTCTCGTTACCAAAGTAGGTGCCTTTGGAAAAAGACAAAAATATGCACGGATGCTGAGTATGCTAAACCGAAAGTTGGTGTCAACTCTGCTCTCCAGAGGGATGCTGCCGAAAACAACGTTCGCAAATTGTACCATTCTTCTGATGAAGAAAACCACATTACGGTTGATGGTGACAGTAAATCGGAAATTATTGTAATTAACCAGGACACTCTTAGCGTTGATTCGCTGAACATTGATACTGGTTATGAGGCTGACGATGATATCAGTGATGACGAAGTCACATTGTGTAACGATGACGCTCTTGATTTTGCTTCACAGAACATTGATACTGATGAGGAGGCTGAGAGAGATGAATTCACAATGTTTCCTCTCTGCTCACGGAAGCTGAATGAAGAGAGGAGTGTAAACATCGTCCAAAAGATCGAGGAATTTCTCAGGTTGATGAGGGTCAATAGTCAACTAAACATGTAATATCAAAATAAATGTTTCTATACTTAATGTTTGTTTGTATTACTCTCAAAATTATAAATCTTAGAAATTTTACTTTTTGTGAAACTGTTAACACAAAACCCATAATTGAACTTTATCACTAACACTTTTTGTGAAAACTGTTAACAACACAAAACCCATAATTGAACTTTATCTATAACAAGCAGCTAAGAATTGCCTTATAATAAAAATGTTTGTTAGTTACTACTTTGGGCGACCAATTTTACTAATGGCAATTAGTTAATTTAGACACCTAACCCACAATTTTTTTCTCTCTTTATTGGGAACAACATATCAATACAAAATGAAAAGCATAAGAAAATATAATATAATATCACAGGAAACACAAAAGACGAAGAAGTACACCAGTGCAATTAGACTGTTTATAAAAAAAAGTTCAATATTATGCAAAGTAAAACTAGACCATATCATACCAGCAGAACAACAGACGGTCATTGTTTATATCAATAGAAGACATCAAAACAATACAGGGAAATGCACAGGAATAAAACACACCACCCACACGATGATATATTAGGCCCTATAACACTGGTACGTTACCACTACCACAAGCCTGAGATGGTATTGTACCGGCATCAAACATCGCCACAAAAACGCCAAAGCAACAAAAATAACAAAACGCATAACACACACAACACAAACACCGTGTACCAAGACACAAAAATACATTACAGGTACTGAATACCATCCAAACAGTACACACCGCAACAACAGCGACACACGAAAGATAAATATAACGCTCACAACATATCACAATATGAAATAAGCAACAACGAGGAAAAGAAGAACTCTCACCAAAAATATAAAAATCATAAAAAAAACCTACAGCAAACTGAAACACCTAACATACGCCCCTGTAAACTACCGATCAAACACCCTTGGAAAAGTCCGCCGCAACCACCACATAATATACAACAAAAAGCCGAAAACCTGACTCACATCGTTTCCCCCTCCATCCTACTAACCTAAAAACAAAAACCATAATCCGAAATCAATACCCCCATACTGCATTTCGAATTTTCGTGTTCCCATGAGTAAATGACAACAGGAAGCCAGAACACCAAACTGGTTTCAAGGCTGGTTTCAACATTAACATCAATTTTTTTAATTTGAATGGCCATTCATAAAACCATTTTGTGAATTATTTATTATTTTATGTTTTTCAAGATGAAGACGAATGGTATTTGCATTTATCGATTCGATTAACTTTCCAACAATTGATGGTAGGCCAATTGGCCGATAGTTTGACGCAAGTAATCCTTTCTTAAAAATTGGTACCACATTAGCAACCTTCCATGACTCCAGTTTTTCTGCATTCTATCTGACTGATATATTAAATATGGTAGACAATGGCTCACAAAGCTTCTCTTTGCATTCTTTAAGAACCCAGGCAAACATTTCGTCAGGCCCTGATATTTGTTTGGTTTGAGTTTTGTTTCAGAATATTTGATTATTAACATCATCCCTGGTAACTGTTTAATTAGCCAATCTGTCCTTGTCCCCACCCACATAGACTTGTTCGGCTGAAGGCAGAGTGTTAAATTCCTCCTTAGTAAATACAGTGATAATAAATTCATAAAAAATACTACTCATCTCTTCATCATTATCCGTTATCTGATCTGTCACAGTTTTTAATGAACCTATCCTTTCCCTAACCTTTGTTCGATATAACTGTAAAAACCATTTCGGATTTGCCATTGCTTGCCCTGGTAAACGATCTTCATAGTTTCATTATGCCCTCTTTATCTCTTTTTTTTTAACATTTCGATCCAGTTGTACGAATTCTTGTTCTAAACTGACTTACACATTCTGAATCCTTTTGTACTATCATTTTATTCCAGGATAATTGAGGTTGATAACGGTAAGGTTTGTGATGTACCAGTCGTGTACATTGACTTTGCAAAGCTTTTGATACAGTGCCACCGGAAAACTGATCAAAAAGATAGAGGCTCATGGTAATAGGGGTGCGATCTTAAGATGGATTGGGGCATGGCTAGGCCAAAGAAACCAGAGAGTTAGTATAAATGGGGATAATCAGAGTAGGACAGTGTTGTAAGTGGAGAGCCTCAAGGCTCTGTCCTGGGACCTCTGTTATTCATCTATATAAATAAAAATCTTCATCTTCAGATGAAGATGCCAAAATTGTCATCTTCAATCCAGTGCCCCCAGAAATCACAAGAGACAAGCCCATGACATCAACCTAACAAAAGAAATGTTAAATAAAAATACTTGATTAATAGACAAAATGTAAGGTTTTGACGCTAGGTAATGATGGCAGAGATACAAGATACAAGCTATTTGGTGTTGAGATTGCGAAGTAGGATTCCCAAAGAGATCTGGGAGTTATGATCAAAAAGAATTTAAAATCAACACCTCAATGCATGAATGTTCATGATAGGAAAATAGGACACTAGGATTTTTTAATCGATGTGTTAGTAACAAGACAACTAGAGATGTTCTGCAGCTCTGGTTAGGCCCCACTTAGATTATGCAGTTTAGTTTTGATCGTCATACTATAGAATAGATATAAATTCCCTAAAACGCATCCATTGTAAGATACCAGAGTTAATCCCCCAAAATAGAAACATGTCATATGAGGAGAGATTGACAAAGCTTAAATTACATTCACTAGAAAGGCGAAGAATTAGGGAAGACATAATAGATGTGTACAAGTGAATGATTGGAGAAAACAAAGGATATATTATTAAATGGGGTATTTAAATTATAAGCACAAGACAGAACACGAAACAATAAAAATTAGTTGTTAGATATAGGAAAGACCTGGGTAAATACTCGTTCGGTAACAGGGTAGCTGATTTGCGGAGCCACATGCAGTGTAACATATTAGAAGTATAGATATACTTCTGGTTTGGTATTAGTATTGGTACTGGTATTTATATTAGTACTGGTATTAGTATTGTTATTAGTATTAGTACTATCATTAGTATTAGTTCTGGTATTAGTATTGGTTCTGGTGATGGTATTCACAATAGTATTAATTAGTACTGGTATTGATATTAGTTCTGGCAATAGTATTAGAACTGGAATTAGTACGAATACTATCTGGTGATGGTATTAGTACAGGTATTTGTACTAGTTCTGTAAATAGTTTTAGTTCAGGTATTATTATTAATACTGGTATTGGTATTAGTTCTGGTAATAGTATTAGTTCAAGTAATAATATTAGTACTGGTATTAGTATTAGTACTGGTATTGCAAGTACTTGTTACTTAGTAACAAGTTACACCTCATGTTGTTCTTCAGCTATATCTTGCTCTGGTTAGGCCCTATTTAGATTATGCAGTTCAGTTTTGATCGCCTTACTATAGAATGGATAGAAATTCACTTGAACTTGTCCTGCATAGGATGACTCAGTTGAATTCCCCAAATTGGAAATCTTATGTACTTATGTCCGTTGGTTGGACATGTATACGAGTGGGATTTGTTGGCTATAGATAGGAGCAGCCTCGCATGGGCCAATAGGTCCTTCTGCAGTATTATTATTAATACTGGTATTGGTATTAGTTCAGGTAATAGTATAAGTACTGGTATTAGTGTTAGTTCAGGTAATAGTATTAGTAATGGTATTGCCAGTACTTGTTACTTAGTAACAAGACTCCTGGTGTTGTTCTTCAGCTATATCTTGCTCTAATTAGGCCCTATTTAGACTATGCAGTTCAGTTTTGGTCCCCGTACTATAGAATGGATAGAAATTCACTTCAACGTATCCTGAGTAGGATGACTTAGTTAATTCCCCAAATTAGAAATCTTATGTACTTATGTCCGTTGGTTGGACATTTATATGAGTGGGATTTGCTGGCTATAGATATGAGCTGCCTCGCATGGGCCAATAGGCCTTCTGCAGTATTATTATTATTACTGGTATTGGTATTAGTTCTGGTAATAGTATTAGTTCAGGTAATAGTATTAGTACTGGTATTAGTATTAGTTCAGGTAATAGTATTAGTACTGGTATTGCCGGTATTTGTTACTTAGTAACAAGACACCTGGTGTTGTTCTTCAGCTATATCTTGCTCTGGTTGGGCCCCATTTAGATTATGCCGTTCAGTTTTGGTCGCCGTATTATAGAATGGATATAAATTCACTTGAACGTGTCCAACGTAGGATGACTAAGTTAATTCCCCAAATTAGAAATCTTTCATATGAAGAAAGATTAACAAAGCCTAAGTTGCATTCACTGGAAAGGCGAAGAGTTAGAGGTGACATGATAGAGTTTTACAAGTGGATGAATGGACATAACAGGGGGGATATTAATAGGGTATTAAAAATTATCAACATAAGACAGAACACGAAACAATGGGTATAAATTGGATAAGTTTAGATTTAGGAAAGACTTGGGTAAATACTGGTTCAGTAACAGGGTTGTTGATTTGTGGAGCCAATTGCCGCGTAACGTGGTGGAGGTGGTGTCCCTCTATTGTTTCAAGCGCGGGTTGGACAAGTATATGAGTGGGATTGGGTGGTTATAGAATAGGAGCTTCCTCGTATGGGCCAATAGGCCTTCTGCAGTTACCTTTGTTCTTATGTACTTATGTCCGTTGGTTGGACATGTATATGAGTGAGATATGCTGGCTATAGATAGGAGCAGCCTCGCATGGGCCAATAGGCTTTCGGCAGTATTACTATTAATACTGGTATTAGTTCAGGTAATAGTATTAGTACTGGTATTGCCAGTACTTGTTACTTAGTAACAAGACACCTGGTGTTGTTCTTCAGCTATATCTTGCTCTGGTTAGGCCTATTTAGATTATGCAGTTCAGTTTTGGTCGCCGTACTTTAGAATGGATAGAAATTCACTTGAACGTGTCCTGCGTAGGATTACTTAGTTAATTACCCAAATTAGAAATCTTGTGTACTTATGTCCGTTGGTTGGACATGTATATGAGTGGGATTGGCTGGCTATAGATAGGAGCTACCTCGCATGGGCCAATAGGCCTTCTGCAGTTACGCAGTTACCTTTGTTCTTATGTTCTTAAGTAGGATCTTTATATTGTAGACATATACATGAATGAGATTGGGTGATTATAAATAGGAGCTACCTCATATTAGCCAATTGCCCTTCTGCAGTAACCTTCATTATGTTCTTACATTTTCTATAGAGGTAAAGATTTAGGGGTGACATGATTGAGGTGTTTTTGGTTACATGAGGTGCTCTTCAGGTGCCAATGTGTATATAAGGTGGATTACGAGGGCATTTATTTCAATAGAGATCAGTGAAGGCAAGACGCATTGACCTGCTTTGCTGCCTGTCCTCGTTGTTGTTGTCGCTGGGCCTCAAACGTTTGATTCTTGTGATGGATGTCAGCGATGAAAACACGACCGTCGTCAGGGGGCACAATATTGGGCCCTTTCGTTTGCCAGCAGCTACTGACGATAGGTCGGAGAAAGCCTGTGGCTTAGATGATCACCAGCAAAGGCTGTTATCTCCCGTACGCTACCACCCATACGGGCGGTCGTTAAGCATGTGGAAGTCTCGTTACCAAAGTAGGTGCCTTTGGAAAAAGACAAAAATATGCACGGATGCTGAGTATGCTAAACCGAAAGTTGGTGTCAACTCTGCTCTCCAGAGGGATGCTGCCGAAAACAACGTTCGCAAATTGTACCATTCTTCTGATGAAGAAAACCACATTACGGTTGATGGTGACAGTAAATCGGAAATTATTGTAATTAACCAGGACACTCTTAGCGTTGATTCGCTGAACATTGATACTGGTTATGAGGCTGACGATGATATCAGTGATGACGAAGTCACATTGTGTAACGATGACGCTCTTGATTTTGCTTCACAGAACATTGATACTGATGAGGAGGCTGAGAGAGATGAATTCACAATGTTTCCTCTCTGCTCACGGAAGCTGAATGAAGAGAGGAGTGTAAACATCGTCCAAAAGATCGAGGAATTTCTCAGGTTGATGAGGGTCAATAGTCAACTAAACATGTAATATCAAAATAAATGTTTCTATACTTAATGTTTGTTTGTATTACTCTCAAAATTATAAATCTTAGAAATTTTACTTTTTGTGAAACTGTTAACACAAAACCCATAATTGAACTTTATCACTAACACTTTTTGTGAAAACTGTTAACAACACAAAACCCATAATTGAACTTTATCTATAACAAGCAGCTAAGAATTGCCTTATAATAAAAATGTTTGTTAGTTACTACTTTGGGCGACCAATTTTACTAATGGCAATTAGTTAATTTAGACACCTAACCCACAATTTTTTTCTCTCTTTATTGGGAACAACATATCAATACAAAATGAAAAGCATAAGAAAATATAATATAATATCACAGGAAACACAAAAGATGAAGAAGTACACCAGTGCAATTAGACTGTTTATAAAAAAAAGTTCAATATTATGCAAAGTAAAACTAGACCATATCATACCAGCAGAACAACAGACGGTCATTGTTTATATCAATAGAAGACATCAAAACAATACAGGGAAATGCACAGGAATAAAACACACCACCCACACGATGATATATTAGGCCCTATAACACTGGTACGTTACCACTACCACAAGCCTGAGATGGTATTGTACCGGCATCAAACATCGCCACAAAAACGCCAAAGCAACAAAAATAACAAAACGCATAACACACACAACACAAACACCGTGTACCAAGACACAAAAATACATTACAGGTACTGAATACCATCCAAACAGTACACACCGCAACAACAGCGACACACGAAAGATAAATATAACGCTCACAACATATCACAATATGAAATAAGCAACAACGAGGAAAAGAAGAACTCTCACCAAAAATATAAAAATCATAAAAAAAACCTACAGCAAACTGAAACACCTAACATACGCCCCTGTAAACTACCGATCAAACACCCTTGGAAAAGTCCGCCGCAACCACCACATAATATACAACAAAAAGCCGAAAACCTGACTCACATCGTTTCCCCCTCCATCCTACTAACCTAAAAACAAAAACCATAATCCGAAATCAATACCCCCATACTGCATTTCGAATTTTCGTGTTCCCATGAGTAAATGACAACAGGAAGCCAGAACACCAAACTGATAGGCTGGTTTCAACATTAACATCAATTTTTTTAATTTGAATGGCCATTCATAAAACCATTTTGTGAATTATTTATTATTTTATGTTTTTCAAGATGAAGACGAATGGTATTTGCATTTATCGATTCGATTAACTTTCCAACAATTGATGGTAGGCCAATTGGCCGATAGTTTGACGCAAGTAATCCTTTCTTAAAAATTGGTACCACATTAGCAACCTTCCATGACTCCAGTTTTTCTGCATTCTATCTGACTGATATATTAAATATGGTAGACAATGGCTCACAAAGCTTCTCTTTGCATTCTTTAAGAACCCAGGCAAACATTTCGTCAGGCCCTGATATTTGTTTGGTTTGAGTTTTGTTTCAGAATATTTGATTATTAACATCATCCCTGGTAACTGTTTAATTAGCCAATCTGTCCTTGTCCCCACCCACATAGACTTGTTCGGCTGAAGGCAGAGTGTTAAATTCCTCCTTAGTAAATACAGTGATAATAAATTCATAAAAAATACTACTCATCTCTTCATCATTATCCGTTATCTGATCTGTCACAGTTTTTAATGAACCTATCCTTTCCCTAACCTTTGTTCGATATAACTGTAAAAACCATTTCGGATTTGCCATTGCTTGCCCTGGTAAACGATCTTCATAGTTTCATTATGCCCTCTTTATCTCTTTTTTTTTAACATTTCGATCCAGTTGTACGAATTCTTGTTCTAAACTGACTTACACATTCTGAATCCTTTTGTACTATCATTTTATTCCAGGATAATTGAGGTTGATAACGGTAAGGTTTGTGATGTACCAGTCGTGTACATTGACTTTGCAAAGCTTTTGATACAGTGCCACCGGAAAACTGATCAAAAAGATAGAGGCTCATGGTAATAGGGGTGCGATCTTAAGATGGATTGGGGCATGGCTAGGCCAAAGAAACCAGAGAGTTAGTATAAATGGGGATAATCAGAGTAGGACAGTGTTGTAAGTGGAGAGCCTCAAGGCTCTGTCCTGGGACCTCTGTTATTCATCTATATAAATAAAAATCTTCATCTTCAGATGAAGATGCCAAAATTGTCATCTTCAATCCAGTGCCCCCAGAAATCACAAGAGACAAGCCCATGACATCAACCTAACAAAAGAAATGTTAAATAAAAATACTTGATTAATAGACAAAATGTAAGGTTTTGACGCTAGGTAATGATGGCAGAGATACAAGATACAAGCTATTTGGTGTTGAGATTGCGAAGTAGGATTCCCAAAGAGATCTGGGAGTTATGATCAAAAAGAATTTAAAATCAACACCTCAATGCATGAATGTTCATGATAGGAAAATAGGACACTAGGATTTTTTAATCGATGTGTTAGTAACAAGACAACTAGAGATGTTCTGCAGCTCTGGTTAGGCCCCACTTAGATTATGCAGTTTAGTTTTGATCGTCATACTATAGAATAGATATAAATTCCCTAAAACGCATCCATTGTAAGATACCAGAGTTAATCCCCCAAAATAGAAACATGTCATATGAGGAGAGATTGACAAAGCTTAAATTACATTCACTAGAAAGGCGAAGAATTAGGGAAGACATAATAGATGTGTACAAGTGAATGATTGGAGAAAACAAAGGATATATTATTAAATGGGGTATTTAAATTATAAGCACAAGACAGAACACGAAACAATAAAAATTAGTTGTTAGATATAGGAAAGACCTGGGTAAATACTCGTTCGGTAACAGGGTAGCTGATTTGCGGAGCCACATGCAGTGTAACATATTAGAAGTATAGATATACTTCTGGTTTGGTATTAGTATTGGTACTGGTATTTATATTAGTACTGGTATTAGTATTGTTATTAGTATTAGTACTATCATTAGTATTAGTTCTGGTATTAGTATTGGTTCTGGTGATGGTATTCACAATAGTATTAATTAGTACTGGTATTGATATTAGTTCTGGCAATAGTATTAGAACTGGAATTAGTACGAATACTATCTGGTGATGGTATTAGTACAGGTATTTGTACTAGTTCTGTAAATAGTTTTAGTTCAGGTATTATTATTAATACTGGTATTGGTATTAGTTCTGGTAATAGTATTAGTTCAAGTAATAATATTAGTACTGGTATTAGTATTAGTACTGGTATTGCAAGTACTTGTTACTTAGTAACAAGTTACACCTCATGTTGTTCTTCAGCTATATCTTGCTCTGGTTAGGCCCTATTTAGATTATGCAGTTCAGTTTTGATCGCCTTACTATAGAATGGATAGAAATTCACTTGAACTTGTCCTGCATAGGATGACTCAGTTAATTCCCCAAATTGGAAATCTTATGTACTTATGTCCGTTGGTTGGACATGTATACGAGTGGGATTTGTTGGCTATAGATAGGAGCAGCCTCGCATGGGCCAATAGGCCTTCTGCAGTATTATTATTAATACTGGTATTGGTATTAGTTCAGGTAATAGTATTAAGTACTGGTATTAGTGTTAGTTCAGGTAATAGTATTAGTAATGGTATTGCCAGTACTTGTTACTTAGTAACAAGACTCCTGGTGTTGTTCTTCAGCTATATCTTGCTCTAATTAGGCCCTATTTAGACTATGCAGTTCAGTTTTGGTCCCCGTACTATAGAATGGATAGAAATTCACTTCAACGTATCCTGAGTAGGATGACTTAGTTAATTCCCCAAATTAGAAATCTTATGTACTTATGTCCGTTGGTTGGACATTTATATGAGTGGGATTTGCTGGCTATAGATATGAGCTGCCTCGCATGGGCCAATAGGCCTTCTGCAGTATTATTATTATTACTGGTATTGGTATTAGTTCTGGTAATAGTATTAGTTCAGGTAATAGTATTAGTACTGGTATTAGTATTAGTTCAGGTAATAGTATTAGTACTGGTATTGCCGGTATTTGTTACTTAGTAACAAGACACCTGGTGTTGTTCTTCAGCTATATCTTGCTCTGGTTGGGCCCCATTTAGATTATGCCGTTCAGTTTTGGTCGCCGTATTATAGAATGGATATAAATTCACTTGAACGTGTCCAACGTAGGATGACTAAGTTAATTCCCCAAATTAGAAATCTTTCATATGAAGAAAGATTAACAAAGCCTAAGTTGCATTCACTGGAAAGGCGAAGAGTTAGAGGTGACATGATAGAGTTTTACAAGTGGATGAATGGACATAACAGGGGGGATATTAATAGGGTATTAAAAATTATCAACATAAGACAGAACACGAAACAATGGGTATAAATTGGATAAGTTTAGATTTAGGAAAGACTTGGGTAAATACTGGTTCAGTAACAGGGTTGTTGATTTGTGGAGCCAATTGCCGCGTAACGTGGTGGAGGTGGTGTCCCTCTATTGTTTCAAGCGCGGGTTGGACAAGTATATGAGTGGGATTGGGTGGTTATAGAATAGGAGCTTCCTCGTATGGGCCAATAGGCCTTCTGCAGTTACCTTTGTTCTTATGTACTTATGTCCGTTGGTTGGACATGTATATGAGTGAGATATGCTGGCTATAGATAGGAGCAGCCTCGCATGGGCCAATAGGCTTTCGGCAGTATTACTATTAATACTGGTATTAGTTCAGGTAATAGTATTAGTACTGGTATTGCCAGTACTTGTTACTTAGTAACAAGACACCTGGTGTTGTTCTTCAGCTATATCTTGCTCTGGTTAGGCCTATTTAGATTATGCAGTTCAGTTTTGGTCGCCGTACTTTAGAATGGATAGAAATTCACTTGAACGTGTCCTGCGTAGGATTACTTAGTTAATTACCCAAATTAGAAATCTTGTGTACTTATGTCCGTTGGTTGGACATGTATATGAGTGGGATTGGCTGGCTATAGATAGGAGCTACCTCGCATGGGCCAATAGGCCTTCTGCAGTTACGCAGTTACCTTTGTTCTTATGTTCTTAAGTAGGATCTTTATATTGTAGACATATACATGAATGAGATTGGGTGATTATAAATAGGAGCTACCTCATATTAGCCAATTGCCCTTCTGCAGTAACCTTCATTATGTTCTTACATTTTCTATAGAGGTAAAGATTTAGGGGTGACATGATTGAGGTGTTTTTGGTTACATGAGGTGCTCTTCAGGTGCCAATGTGTATATAAGGTGGATTACGAGGGCATTTATTTCAATAGAGATCAGTGAAGGCAAGACGCATTGACCTGCTTTGCTGCCTGTCCTCGTTGTTGTTGTCGCTGGGCCTCAAACGTTTGATTCTTGTGATGGATGTCAGCGATGAAAACACGACCGTCGTCAGGGGGTACAATATTGGGCCCTTTCGTTTGCCAGCAGCTACTGACGATAGGTCGGAGAAAGCCTGTGGCTTAGATGATCACCAGCAAAGGCTGTTATCTCCCGTACGCTACCACCCATACGGGCGGTCGTTAAGCATGTGGAAGTCTCGTTACCAAAGTAGGTGCCTTTGGAAAAAGACAAAAATATGCACGGATGCTGAGTATGCTAAACCGAAAGTTGGTGTCAACTCTGCTCTCCAGAGGGATGCTGCCGAAAACAACGTTCGCAAATTGTACCATTCTTCTGATGAAGAAAACCACATTACGGTTGATGGTGACAGTAAATCGGAAATTATTGTAATTAACCAGGACACTCTTAGCGTTGATTCGCTGAACATTGATACTGGTTATGAGGCTGACGTCACATTGTGGCATTGTGGATGGCGAAGTCACATTGTGTAACGATGACGCTCTTGATTTTGCTTCACAGAACATTGATACTGATGAGGAGGCTGAGAGAGATGAATTCACAATGTTTCCTCTCTGCTCACGGAAGCTGAATGAAGAGAGGAGTGTAAACATCGTCCAAAAGATCGAGGAATTTCTCAGGTTGATGAGGGTCAATAGTCAACTAAACATGTAATATCAAAATAAATGTTTCTATACTTAATGTTTGTTTGTATTACTCTCAAAATTATAAATCTTAGAAATTTTACTTTTTGCGAAACTGTTAACACAAAACCCATAATTGAACTTTATCACTAACACTTTTTGTGAAAACTGTTAACAACACAAAACCCATAATTGAACTTTATCTATAACAAGCAGCTAAGAATTGCCTTATAATAAAAATGTTTGTTAGTTACTACTTTGGGCGACCAATTTTACTAATGGCAATTAGTTAATTTAGACACCTAACCCACAATTTTTTTCTCTCTTTATTGGGAACAACATATCAATACAAAATGAAAAGCATAAGAAAATATAATATAATATCACAGGAAACACAAAAGATGAAGAAGTACACCAGTGCAATTAGACTGTTTATAAAAAAAAGTTCAATATTATGCAAAGTATATAACTTATACTTATATATATAACTTATACTTATATATATAACTTATACTTATATATACAAAGTATATAACTTATTTAAGAATATTCTAAACAAAGCACAGGAACGTAGTATACCATACAAATTGAATAGATCGTATACTAATGACCCAAAGTGGATAACAAAGAATTTGAAGAACCTTATAGGTAAAAAGAGAGCTTGGTACAAAAGGATTAAAAATGGGGAGGTCACTTTAGAACAGGAATTCGTACAACTGGTTAGAAATGTTAAAAAAGAGATAAGGAAAGCAAAAAGAAACTATGAAGTTCGCATAGCAGGGCAAGCAAAGACAAATCCTAAAGGGTTTTTTCAGTTATATCGTACTAAGACTAGGGAAAGGATAGGTCCATTAAAAACTGAGACAGGTCAAATAACAGATAGTGATGAAGAGATGAGTAGTATTTTTAATAAATATTTTGTATCTGTATTTACTAAAGAGGAACTTAACAATATGCCTTCAGCCGAACAAGTCTATGTGGGTGGGGACGAGGACAGGTTGACGAGTTTAGCAGTTACCAGGGAGGATGTTCTTAAACAAATAGTAAAACTCAAACCAAACAAATCCCCAGGGCCGGATGAAGTGTTTGCTAGGGTGCTTAAAGAATGCAAAGAGGAGCTTTGTGACCCACTGTCAACCATATTTAATAAATCAATAGAGTCAGGCAGAGTGCCAGAGTTTTGGAAAGTTGCTAATGTGATACCAGTTTTTAAGAAAGGAGATAGATCACTTGCGTCTAACTATCGACCAATTAGCCTAACGTCTATTGTGGGAAAGTTACTCGAATCTATAATAGCAAATAAAATTCGTCTTCATCTTGAAAAACATAAATTAATAATTGAGTCGCAACATGGTTTTATAAATGGCCGTTCATGTTTAACAAATTTGTTTTTTTATTCTAGCATTGTTGAGGCAGTTGATAGTGGTAAGGATTGCGATGTTGTATACCTTGACTTTAGCAAAGCTTTTGATACAGTGCCACATGAAAGACTGATTAAAAAAATAGAGTCTCATGGTATTGGGGGTGCTATATTAAGCTGGATTAGGGCATGGCTATACCAAAGGAAACAGAGAGTTAGTATAAATGGAATCAAGTCAGAGTGGGAAAATGTTGTAAGTGGAGTGCCTCAAGGCTCTGTCCTGGGACCTCTGTTGTTTATAATATATATAAATGATTTAGATTCAGGTTTGAGTAGCAACATTTGCAAATTTGCCGATGATACGAAAATCGGTAGGGAAATTAATTCGGAGGAGGACTCACTATCACTTCAAGTTGATCTAGATAGGGTTTTGAAATGGTCAAAGGATTGGCAGATGCAGTTTAATGCTGATAAATGTAAAGTTCTGAGGTTAGGTAATGATGATAGAGTTACAAGATACGAGCTAGATGATGTTGTGATTGCGAAGTCGGATTGCGAAAGGGATCTGGGAGTTATGATTAGTAAGAATTTAAAACAAAAGGATCAATGCATAAATGTTCGTAATAAGGCAAATCGGACACTTGGATTTATTAATCGCAGCGTTAGTAACAAGACACCTGGTGTGGTTCTCAAGCTATATCTTGCTCTAGTTAGGCCCCATTTAGATTATGCAGTTCAGTTTTGGTCGCCATATTATAGAATGGATATAAATTCACTTGAACGTGTCCAGCGTAGGATGACTAAGTTAATTCCCCAAATTAGAAATCTTTCATATGAAGAAAGATTAACAAAGCTTAAGTTGCATTCACTGGAAAGGCGAAGAGTTAGGGGTGACATGATAGAGGTTTACAAGTGGATGAATGGACATAACCGGGGGGATATAAATAGGGTATTAAAAGTATCAACACAGGACAGAACACGAAACAATGGATATAAATTGGATAAGTTTAGATTTAGGAAAGACTTGGGTAAATACTGGTTCAGTAACAGGGTTGTTGATTTGTGGAACCAATTGCCGCGTAACATTGTGGAGGTGGGGTCCCTCGATTGTTTCAAGCACGGGTTGGACAAGTATATGAGTGGGATTGGGTGGTTATAGAATAGGAGCTGCCTCGTATGGGCCAATAGGCCTTCTGCAGTTACCTTTGTTCTTATGTTCTTATGTAAAGTAAAACTAGACCATATCATACCAGCAGAACAACAGACGGTCATTGTTTATATCAATAGAAGACATCAAAACAATACAGGGAAATGCACAGGAATAAAACACACCACCCACACGATGATATATTAGGCCCTATAACACTGGTACGTTACCACTACCACAAGCCTGAGATGGTATTGTACCGGCATCAAACATCGCCACAAAAACGCCAAAGCAACAAAAATAACAAAACGCATAACACACACAACACAAACACCGTGTACCAAGACACAAAAATACATTACAGGTACTGAATACCATCCAAACAGTACACACCGCAACAACAGCGACACACGAAAGATAAATATAACGCTCACAACATATCACAATATGAAATAAGCAACAACGAGGAAAAGAAGAACTCTCACCAAAAATATAAAAATCATAAAAAAAAACCTACAGCAAACTGAAACACCTAACATACGCCCCTGTAAACTACCGATCAAACACCCTTGGAAAAGTCCGCCGCAACCACCACATAATATACAACAAAAAGCCGAAAACCTGACTCACATCGTTTCCCCCTCCATGCTACTAACCTAAAAACAAAAACCCTAATCCGAAATCAGTACCCCCATACTGCATTTCGAATTTTCGTGTTCCCATGAGTAAATGACAACAGGAAGCCAGAACACCAAACTGATAGGCTGGTTTCAACATTAACATCAATTTTTTTAATTTGAATGGCCATTCATAAAACCATTTTGTGAATTATTTATTATTTTATGTTTTTCAAGATGAAGACGAATGGTATTTGCATTTATCGATTCGATTAACTTTCCAACAATTGATGGTAGGCCAATTGGCCGATAGTTTGACGCAAGTAATCCTTTCTTAAAAATTGGTACCACATTAGCAACCTTCCATGACTCCAGTTTTTCTGCATTCTATCTGACTGATATATTAAATATGGTAGACAATGGCTCACAAAGCTTCTCTTTGCATTCTTTAAGAACCCAGGCAAACATTTCGTCAGGCCCTGATATTTGTTTGGTTTGAGTTTTGTTTCAGAATATTTGATTATTAACATCATCCCTGGTAACTGTTTAATTAGCCAATCTGTCCTTGTCCCCACCCACATAGACTTGTTCGGCTGAAGGCAGAGTGTTATATTCCTCCTTAGTAAATACAGTGATAATAAATTCATAAAAAATACTACTCATCTCTTCATCATTATCCGTTATCTGATCTGTCACAGTTTTTAATGAACCTATCCTTTCCCTAACCTTTGTTCGATATAACTGTAAAAACCATTTCGGATTTGCCATTGCTTGCCCTGGTAAACGATCTTCATAGTTTCATTATGCCCTCTTTATCTCTTTTTTTTTAACATTTCGATCCAGTTGTACGAATTCTTGTTCTAAACTGACTTACACATTCTGAATCCTTTTGTACTATCATTTTATTCCAGGATAATTGAGGTTGATAACGGTAAGGTTTGTGATGTACCAGTCGTGTACATTGACTTTGCAAAGCTTTTGATACAGTGCCACCGGAAAACTGATCAAAAAGATAGAGGCTCATGGTAATAGGGGTGCGATCTTAAGATGGATTGGGGCATGGCTAGGCCAAAGAAACCAGAGAGTTAGTATAAATGGGGATAATCAGAGTAGGACAGTGTTGTAAGTGGAGAGCCTCAAGGCTCTATCCTGGGACCTCTGTTATTCATCTATATAAATAAAAATCTTCAGATGAAGATGCCAAAATTGTCATCTTCAATCCAGTGCCCCCAGAAATCACAAGAGACAAGCCCATGACATCAACCTAACAAAAGAAATGTTAAATAAAAATACTTGATTAATAGACAAAATGTAAGGTTTTGACGCTAGGTAATGATGGCAGAGATACAAGATACAAGCTATTTGGTGTTGAGATTGCGAAGTAGGATTCCCAAAGAGATCTGGGAGTTATGATCAAAAAGAATTTAAAATCAACACCTCAATGCATGAATGTTCATGATAGGAAAATAGGACACTAGGATTTTTTAATCGATGTGTTAGTAACAAGACAACTAGAGGTGTTCTGCAGCTCTGGTTAGGCCCCACTTAGATTATGCAGTTTAGTTTTGATCGTCATACTATAGAATAGATATAAATTCCCTAAAACGCATCCATTGTAAGATACCAGAGTTAATCCCCCAAAATAGAAACATGTCATATGAGGAGAGATTGACAAAGCTTAAATTACATTCACTAGAAAGGCGAAGAATTAGGGAAGACATAATAGATGTGTACAAGTGAATGATTGGAGAAAACAAAGGATATATTATTAAATGGGGTATTTAAATTATAAGCACAAGACAGAACACGAAACAATAAAAATTAGTTGTTAGATATAGGAAAGACCTGGGTAAATACTCGTTCGGTAACAGGGTAGCTGATTTGCGGAGCCACATGCAGTGTAACATATTAGAAGTATAGATATACTTCTGGTTTGGTATTAGTATTGGTACTGGTATTTATATTAGTATTGTTATTAGTATTAGTACTATCATTAGTATTAGTTCTGGTATTAGTATTGGTTCTGGTGATGGTATTCACAATAGTATTAGTACTGGTATTGATATTAGTTCTGGCAATAGTATTAGAACTGGAATTAGTACGAATACTATCTGGTGATGGTATTAGTACAGGTATTTGTACTAGTTCTGTAAATAGTTTTAGTTCAGGTATTATTATTAATACTGGTATTGGTATTAGTTCTGGTAATAGTATTAGTTCAAGTAATAATATTAGTACTGGTATTAGTATTAGTACTGGTATTGCAAGTACTTGTTACTTAGTAACAAGTTACACCTCATGTTGTTCTTCAGCTATATCTTGCTCTGGTTAGGCCCTATTTAGATTATGCAGTTCAGTTTTGATCGCCTTACTATAGAATGGATAGAAATTCACTTGAACTTGTCCTGCATAGGATGACTCAGTTGATTCCCCAAATTGGAAATCTTATGTACTTATGTCCGTTGGTTGGACATGTATACGAGTGGGATTTGTTGGCTATAGATAGGAGCAGCCTCGCATGGGCCAATAGGTCTTCGGCAGTATTATTATTAATACTGGTATTGGTATTAGTTCAGGTAATAGTATAAGTACTGGTATTAGTGTTAGTTCAGGTAATAGTATTAGTAATGGTATTGCCAGTACTTGTTACTTAGTAACAAGACTCCTGGTGTTGTTCTTCAGCTATATCTTGCTCTAATTAGGCCCTATTTAGACTATGCAGTTCAGTTTTGGTCCCCGTACTATAGAATGGATAGAAATTCACTTCAACGTATCCTGAGTAGGATGACTTATTTAATTCCCCAAATTAGAAATCTTATGTACTTATGTCCGTTGGTTGGACATTTATATGAGTGGGATTTGCTGGCTATAGATATGAGCTGCCTCGCATGGGCCAATAGGCCTTCTGCAGTATTATTATTATTACTGGTATTGGTATTAGTTCTGGTAATAGTATTAGTTCAGGTAATAGTATTAGTACTGGTATTAGTATTAGTTCAGGTAATAGTATTAGTACTGGTATTGACGGTATTTGTTACATAGTAACAAGACACCTGGTGTTGTTCTTCAGCTATATCTTGCTCTGGTTGGGCCCCATTTAGATTATGCCGTTCAGTTTTGGTCGCCGTATTATAGAATGGATATAAATTCACTTGAACGTGTCCAACGTAGGATGACTAAGTTAATTCCCCAAATTAGAAATATTTCATATGAAGAAAGATTAACAAAGCCTAAGTTGAATTCACTGGAAAGGCGAAGAGTTAGAGGTGACATGATAGAGTTTTACAAGTGGATGAATGGACATAACAGGGGGGATATTAATAGGGTATTAAAAATTATCAACATAAGACAGAACACGAAACAATGGGTATAAATTGGATAAGTTTAGATTTAGGAAAGACTTGGGTAAATACTGGTTCAGTAACAGGGTTGTTGATTTGTGGAGCCAATTGCCGCGTAACGTGGTGGAGGTGGTGTCCCTCTATTGTTTCAAGCGCGGGTTGGACAAGTATATGAGTGGGATTGGGTGGTTATAGAATAGGAGCTTCCTCGTATGGGCCAATAGGCCTTCTGCAGTTACCTTTGTTCTTATGTACTTATGTCCGTTGGTTGGACATGTATATGAGTGACAATGTCAGACCACGGAGGAAAAATGAAACAGGAAATTTCCTTAAGTACTTTCGTATATTAAATACATCTTCAGAAGGTCCTTCTTGGACCTTCTGAAGATGTATTTAATATACGAAAGTACTTAAGGAAATTTCCTGTTTCATTTTTCCTCCGTGGTCTGACATTGTCACATTCTTAATCACGTGTTTATTTTCGTGATATACACACATGTATATGAGTGAGATATGCTGGCTATAGATAGGAGCAGCCTCGCATGGGCCAATAGGCTTTCGGCAGTATTACTATTAATACTGGTATTAGTTCAGGTAATAGTATTAGTACTGGTATTGCCAGTACTTGCTACTTAGTAACAAGACACCTGGTGTTGTTCTTCAGCTATATCTTGCTCTGGTTAGGCCTATTTAGATTATGCAGTTCAGTTTTGGTCGCCGTACTTTAGAATGGATAGAAATTCACTTGAACGTGTCCTGCGTAGGATTACTTAGTTAATTACCCAAATTAGAAATCTTGTGTACTTATGTCCGTTGGTTGGACATGTATATGAGTAGGATTGGCTGGCTATAGATAGGAGCTACCTCGCATGGGCCAATAGGCCTTCTGCAGTTACCTTTGTTCTTATGTTCTTAAGTAGGATCTTTATATTGTAGACATATACATGAATGAGATTGGGTGATTATAAATAGGAGCTACCTCATATTAGCCAATTGCCCTTCTGCAGTAACCTTCATTATGTTCTTACATTTTCTATAGAGGTAAAGATTTAGGGGTGACATGATTGAGGTGTTTTTGGTTACATGAGGTGCTCTTCAGGTGCCAATGTGTATATAAGGTGGATTACGAGGGCATTTATTTCAATAGAGATCAGTGAAGGCAAGACGCATTGACCTGCTTTGCTGCCTGTCCTCGTTGTTGTTGTCGCTGGGCCTCAAACGTTTGATTCTTGTGATGGATGTCAGCGATGAAAACACGACCGTCGTCAGGGGGCACAATATTGGGCCCTTTCGTTTGCCAGCAGCTACTGACGATAGGTCGGAGAAAGCCTGTGGCTTAGATGATCACCAGCAAAGGCTGTTATCTCCCGTACGCTACCACCCATACGGGCGGTCGTTAAGCATGTGGAAGTCTCGTTACC
Organism: Procambarus clarkii; assembly: GCF_040958095.1. Lineage (NCBI taxonomy): Eukaryota > Metazoa > Arthropoda > Malacostraca > Decapoda > Cambaridae > Procambarus > Procambarus clarkii. Next base: position 34,167 of record NW_027190123.1, read on the forward strand.
AAAGTAGGTGCCTTTGGAAAAAGACAAAAATATGCACGGATGCTGAGTATGCTAAACCGAAAGTTGGTGTCAACTCTGCTCTCCAGAGGGATGCTGCCGAAAACAACGTTCGCAAATTGTACCATTCTTCTGATGAAGAAAACCACATTACGGTTGATGGTGACAGTAAATCGGAAATTATTGTAATTAACCAGGACACTCTTAGCGTTGATTCGCTGAACATTGATACTGGTTATGAGGCTGACGATGATATCAGTGATGACGAAGTCACATTGTGTAACGATGACGCTCTTGAATTTGCTTCACAGAACATTGATACTGATGAGGAGGCTGAGAGAGATGAATTCACAATGTTTCCTCTCTGCTCACGGAAGCTGAATGAAGAGAGGAGTGTAAACATCGTCCAAAAGATCGAGGAATTTCTCAGGTTGACGAGGGTCAATAGTCAACTAAACATGTAATATCAAAATAAATGTTTCTTTACTTAATGTTTGTTTGTATTACTCTCAAAATTATAAATCTTAGAAATTTTACTTTTTGCGAAACTGTTAACACAAAACCCATAATTGAACTTTATCACTAACACTTTTTGTGAAAACTGTTAACAACACAAAACCCATAATTGAACTTTATCTATAACAAGCAGCTAAGAATTGCCTTATAATAAAAATGTTTGTTAGTTACTACTTTGGGCGACCAATTTTACTAATGGCAATTAGTTAATTTAGACACCTAACCCACAATTTTTTTCTCTCTTTATTGGGAACAACATATCAATACAAAATGAAAAGCATAAGAAAATATAATATAATATCACAGGAAACACAAAAGATGAAGAAGTACACCAGTGCAATTAGACTGTTTATAAAAAAAAGTTCAATATTATGCAGAGTAAAACTAGACCATATCATACCAGCAGAACAACAGACGGTCATTGTTTATATCAATAGAAGACATCAAAACAATACAGGGAAATGCACAGGAATAAAACACACCACCCACACGATGATATATTAGGCCCTATAACACTGGTACGTTACCACTACCACAAGCCTGAGATGGTATTGTACCGGCATCAAACATCGCCACAAAAACGCCAAAGCAACAAAAATAACAAAACGCATAACACACACAACACAAACACCGTGTACCAAGACACAAAAATACATTACAGGTACTGAATACCATCCAAACAGTACACACCGCAACAACAGCGACACACGAAAGATAAATATAACGCTCACAACATATCACAATATGAAATAAGCAACAACGAGGAAAAGAAGAACTCTCACCAAAAATATAAAAATCATAAAAAAAACCTACAGCAAACTGAAACACCTAACATACGCCCCTGTAAACTACCGATCAAACACCCTTGGAAAAGTCCGCCGCAACCACCACATAATATACAACAAAAAGCCGAAAACCTGACTCACATCGTTTCCCCCTCCATCCTACTAACCTAAAAACAAAAACCATAATCCGAAATCAATACCCCCATACTACATTTCGAATTTTCGTGTTCCCATGAGTAAATGACAACAGGAAGCCAGAACACCAAACTGATAGGCTGGTTTCAACATTAACATCAATTTTTTTAATTTGAATGGCCATTCATAAAACCATTTTGTGAATTATTTATTATTTTATGTTTTTCAAGATGAAGACGAATGGTATTTGCATTTATCGATTCGATTAACTTTCCAACAATTGATGGTAGGCCAATTGGCCGATAGTTTGACGCAAGTAATCCTTTCTTAAAAATTGGTACCACATTAGCAACCTTCCATGACTCCAGTTTTTCTGCATTCTATCTGACTGATATATTAAATATGGTAGACAATGGCTCACAAAGCTTCTCTTTGCATTCTTTAAGAACCCAGGCAAACATTTCGTCAGGCCCTGATATTTGTTTGGTTTGAGTTTAGTTTCAGAATATTTGATTATTAACATCATCCCTGGTAACTGTTTAATTAGCCAATCTGTCCTTGTCCCCACCCACATAGACTTGTTCGGCTGAAGGCAGAGTGTTAAATTCCTCCTTAGTAAATACAGTGATAATAAATTCATAAAAAATACTACTCATCTCTTCATCATTATCCGTTATCTGATCTGTCACAGTTTTTAATGAACCTATCCTTTCCCTAACCTTTGTTCGATATAACTGTAAAAACCATTTCGGATTTGCCATTGCTTGCCCTGGTAAACGATCTTCATAGTTTCATTATGCCCTCTTTATCTCTTTTTTTTTAACATTTCGATCCAGTTGTACGAATTCTTGTTCTAAACTGACTTACACATTCTGAATCCTTTTGTACTATCATTTTATTCCAGGATAATTGAGGTTGATAACGGTAAGGTTTGTGATGTACCAGTCGTGTACATTGACTTTGCAAAGCTTTTGATACAGTGCCACCGGAAAACTGATCAAAAAGATAGAGGCTCATGGTAATAGGGGTGCGATCTTAAGATGGATTGGGGCATGGCTAGGCCAAAGAAACCAGAGAGTTAGTATAAATGGGGATAATCAGAGTAGGACAGTGTTGTAAGTGGAGAGCCTCAAGGCTCTGTCCTGGGACCTCTGTTATTCATCTATATAAATAAAAATCTTCATCTTCAGATGAAGATGCCAAAATTGTCATCTTCAATCCAGTGCCCCCAGAAATCACAAGAGACAAGCCCATGACATCAACCTAACAAAAGAAATGTTAAATAAAAATACTTGATTAATAGACAAAATGTAAGGTTTTGACGCTAGGTAATGATGGCAGAGATACAAGATACAAGCTATTTGGTGTTGAGATTGCGAAGTAGGATTCCCAAAGAGATCTGGGAGTTATGATCAAAAAGAATTTAAAATCAACACCTCAATGCATGAATGTTCATGATAGGAAAATAGGACACTAGGATTTTTTAATCGATGTGTTAGTAACAAGACAACTAGAGGTGTTCTGCAGCTCTGGTTAGGCCCCACTTAGATTATGCAGTTTAGTTTTGATCGTCATACTATAGAATAGATATAAATTCCCTAAAACGCATCCATTGTAAGATACCAGAGTTAATCCCCCAAAATAGAAACATGTCATATGAGGAGAGATTGACAAAGCTTAAATTACATTCACTAGAAAGGCGAAGAATTAGGGAAGACATAATAGATGTGTACAAGTGAATCATTGGAGAAAACAAAGGATATATTATTAAATGGGGTATTTAAATTATAAGCACAAGACAGAACACGAAACAATAAAAATTAGTTGTTAGATATAGGAAAGACCTGGGTAAATACTCGTTCGGTAACAGGGTAGCTGATTTGCGGAGCCACATGCAGTGTAACATATTAGAAGTATAGATATACTTCTGGTTTGGTATTAGTATTGGTACTGGTATTTATATTAGTATTGTTATTAGTATTAGTACTATCATTAAGAACATAAGAACATAAGAACATAAGAACAAAGGTAACTGCAGAAGGCCTATTGGCCCATACGAGGCAGCTCCTATTCTATAACCACCCAATCCCACTCATATACTTGTCCAACCCGTGCTTGAAACAATCGAGGGACCCCACCTCCACAATGTTACGCGGCAATTGGTTCCACAAATCAACAACCCTGTTACTGAACCAGTATTTACCCAAGTCTTTCCTAAATCTAAACTTATCCAATTTATATCCATTGTTTCGTGTTCTGTCCTGTGTTGATACTTTTAATACCCTAAATTAGTATTAGTAATACCTAATATAATACCTAATTAGTAATACCCTAAATTAGTATTAGTTCTGGTATTAGTATTGGTTCTGGTGATGGTATTCACAATAGTATTAGTACTGGTATTGATATTAGTTCTGGCAATAGTATTAGAACTGGAATTAGTACGAATACTATCTGGTGATGGTATTAGTACAGGTATTTGTACTAGTTCCGTAAATAGTTTTAGTTCAGGTATTATTATTAATACTGGTATTGGTATTAGTTCTGGTAATAGTATTAGTTCAAGTAATAATATTAGTACTGGTATTAGTATTAGTACTGGTATTGCAAGTACTTGTTACTTAGTAACAAGTTACACCTCATGTTGTACTTCAGCTATATCTTGCTCTGGTTAGGCCCTATTTAGATTATGCAGTTCAGTTTTGATCGCCTTACTATAGAATGGATAGAAATTCACTTGAACTTGTCCTGCATAGGATGACTCAGTTGATTCCCCAAATTGGAAATCTTATGTACTTATGTCCGTTGGTTGGACATGTATACGAGTGGGATTTGTTGGCTATAGATAGGAGCAGCCTCGCATGGGCCAATAGGTCTTCTGCAGTATTATTATTAATACTGGTATTGGTATTAGTTCAGGTAATAGTATAAGTACTGGTATTAGTGTTAGTTCAGGTAATAGTATTAGTAATGGTATTGCCAGTACTTGTTACTTAGTAACAAGACTCCTGGTGTTGTTCTTCAGCTATATCTTGCTCTAATTAGGCCCTATTTAGACTATGCAGTTCAGTTTTGGTCCCCGTACTATAGAATGAATAGAAATTCACTTCAACGTATCCTGAGTAGGATGACTTATTTAATTCCCCAAATTAGAAATCTTATGTACTTATGTCCGTTGGTTGGACATTTATATGAGTGGGATTTGCTGGCTATAGATATGAGCTGCCTCGCATGGGCCAATAGGCCTTCTGCAGTATTATTATTATTACTGGTATTGGTATTAGTTCTGGTAATAGTATTAGTTCAGGTAATAGTATTAGTACTGGTATTAGTATTAGTTCAGGTAATAGTATTAGTACTGGTATTGCCGGTATTTGTTACTTAGTAACAAGACACCTGGTGTTGTTCTTCAGCTATATCTTGCTCTGGTTGGGCCCCATTTAGATTATGCCGTTCAGTTTTGGTCGCCGTATTATAGAATGGATATAAATTCACTTGAACGTGTCGAACGTAGGATGACTAAGTTAATTCCCCAAATTAGAAATATTTCATATGAAGAAAGATTAACAAAGCCTAAGTTGCATTCACTGGAAAGGCGAAGAGTTAGAGGTGACATGATAGAGTTTTACAAGTGGATGAATGGACATAACAGGGGGGATATTAATAGGGTATTAAAAATTATCAACATAAGACAGAACACGAAACAATGGGTATAAATTGGATAAGTTTAGATTTAGGAAAGACTTGGGTAAATACTGGTTCAGTAACAGGGTTGTTGATTTGTGGAGCCAATTGCCGCGTAACGTGGTGGAGGTGGTGTCCCTCTATTGTTTCAAGCGCGGGTTGGACAAGTATATGAGTGGGATTAGGTGGTTATAGAATAGGAGCTTCCTCGTATGGGCCAATAGGCCTTCTGCAGTTACCTTTGTTCTTATGTACTTATGTCCGTTGGTTGGACATGTATATGAGTGAGATATGCTGGCTATAGATAGGAGCAGCCTCGCATGGGCCAATAGGCTTTCGGCAGTATTACTATTAATACTGGTATTAGTTCAGGTAATAGTATTAGTACTGGTATTGCCAGTACTTGTTACTTAGTAACAAGACACCTGGTGTTGTTCTTCAGCTATATCTTGCTCTGGTTAGGCCTATTTAGATTATGCAGTTCAGTTTTGGTCGCCGTACTTTAGAATGGATAGAAATTCACTTGAACGTAGGATTACTTAGTTAATTGTCCTGCGTGTCCTGCGTAGGATTACTTAGTTAATTACCCAAATTAGAAATCTTGTGTACTTATGTCCGTTGGTTGGACATGTATATGAGTGGGATTGGCTGGCTATAGATAGGAGCTACCTCGCATGGGCCAATAGGCCTTCTGCAGTTACGCAGTTACCTTTGTTCTTATGTTCTTAAGTAGGATCTTTATATTGTAGACATATACATGAATGAGATTGGGTGATTATAAATAGGAGCTACCTCATATTAGCCAATTGCCCTTCTGCAGTAACCTTCATTATGTTCTTACATTTTCTATAGAGGTAAAGATTTAGGGGTGACATGATTGAGGTGTTTTTGGTTACATGAGGTGCTCTTCAGGTGCCAATGTGTATATAAGGTGGATTACGAGGGCATTTATTTCAATAGAGATCAGTGAAGGCAAGACGCATTGACCTGCTTTGCTGCCTGTCCTCGTTGTTGTTGTCGCTGGGCCTCAAACGTTTGATTCTTGTGATGGATGTCAGCGATGAAAACACGACCGTCGTCAGGGGGCACAATATTGGGCCCTTTCGTTTGCCAGCAGCTACTGACGATAGGTCGGAGAAAGCCTGTGGCTTAGATGATCACCAGCAAAGGCTGTTATCTCCCGTACGCTACCACCCATAAGGGCGGTCGTTAAGCATGTGGAAGTCTCGTTACCAAAGTAGGTGCCTTTGGAAAAAGACAAAAATATGCACGGATGCTGAGTATGCTAAACCGAAAGTTGGTGTCAACTCTGCTCTCCAGAGGGATGCTGCCGAAAACAACGTTAGCAAATTGTACCATTCTTCTGATGAAGAAAACCACATTACGGTTGATGGTGACAGTAAATCGGAAATTATTGTAATTAACCAGGACACTCTTAGCGTTGATTCGCTGAACATTGATACTGGTTATGAGGCTGACGATGATATCAGTGATGACGAAGTCACATTGTGTAACGATGACGCTCTTGATTTTGCTTCACAGAACATTGATACTGATGAGGAGGCTGAGAGAGATGAATTCACAATGTTTCCTCTCTGCTCACGGAAGCTGAATGAAGAGAGGAGTGTAAACATCGTCCAAAAGATCGAGGAATTTCTCAGGTTGATGAGGGTCAATAGTCAACTAAACATGTAATATCAAAATAAATGTTTCTATACTTAATGTTTGTTTGTATTACTCTCAAAATTATAAATCTTAGAAATTTTACTTTTTGTGAAACTGTTAACACAAAACCCATAATTGAACTTTATCACTAACACTTTTTGTGAAAACTGTTAACAACACAAAACCCATAATTGAACTTTATCTATAACAAGCAGCTAAGAATTGCCTTATAATAAAAATGTTTGTTAGTTACTACTTTGGGCGACCAATTTTACTAATGGCAATTAGTTAATTTAGACACCTAACCCACAATTTTTTTCTCTCTTTATTGGGAACAACATATCAATACAAAATGAAAAGCATAAGAAAATATAATATAATATCACAGGAAACACAAAAGATGAAGAAGTACACCAGTGCAATTAGACTGTTTATAAAAAAAAGTTCAATATTATGCAAAGTAAAACTAGACCATATCATACCAGCAGAACAACAGACGGTCATTGTTTATATCAATAGAAGACATCAAAACAATACAGGGAAATGCACAGGAATAAAACACACCACCCACACGATGATATATTAGGCCCTATAACACTGGTACGTTACCACTACCACAAGCCTGAGATGGTATTGTACCGGCATCAAACATCGCCACAAAAACGCCAAAGCAACAAAAATAACAAAACGCATAACACACACAACACAAACACCGTGTACCAAGACACAAAAATACATTACAGGTACTGAATACCATCCAAACAGTACACACCGCAACAACAGCGACACACGAAAGATAAATATAACGCTCACAACATATCACAATATGAAATAAGCAACAACGAGGAAAAGAAGAACTCTCACCAAAAATATAAAAATCATAAAAAAAACCTACAGCAAACTGAAACACCTAACATACGCCCCTGTAAACTACCGATCAAACACCCTTGGAAAAGTCCGCCGCAACCACCACATAATATACAACAAAAAGCCGAAAACCTGACTCACATCGTTTCCCCCTCCATCCTACTAACCTAAAAACAAAAACCATAATCCGAAATCAATACCCCCATACTGCATTTCGAATTTTCGTGTTCCCATGAGTAAATGACAACAGGAAGCCAGAACACCAAACTGATAGGCTGGTTTCAACATTAACATCAATTTTTTTTAATTTGAATGGCCATTCATAAAACCATTTTGTGAATTATTTATTATTTTATGTTTTTCAAGATGAAGACGAATGGTATTTGCATTTATCGATTCGATTAACTTTCCAACAATTGATGGTAGGCCAATTGGCCGATAGTTTGACGCAAGTAATCCTTTCTTAAAAATTGGTACCACATTAGCAACCTTCCATGACTCCAGTTTTTCTGCATTCTATCTGACTGATATATTAAATATGGTAGACAATGGCTCACAAAGCTTCTCTTTGCATTCTTTAAGAACCCAGGCAAACATTTCGTCAGGCCCTGATATTTGTTTGGTTTGAGTTTTGTTTCAGAATATTTGATTATTAACATCATCCCTGGTAACTGTTTAATTAGCCAATCTGTCCTTGTCCCCACCCACATAGACTTGTTCGGCTGAAGGCAGAGTGTTAAATTCCTCCTTAGTAAATACAGTGATAATAAATTCATAAAAAATACTACTCATCTCTTCATCATTATCCGTTATCTGATCTGTCACAGTTTTTAATGAACCTATCCTTTCCCTAACCTTTGTTCGATATAACTGTAAAAACCATTTCGGATTTGCCATTGCTTGCCCTGGTAAACGATCTTCATAGTTTCATTATGCCCTCTTTATCTCTTTTTTTTTTAACATTTCGATCCAGTTGTACGAATTCTTGTTCTAAACTGACTTACACATTCTGAATCCTTTTGTACTATCATTTTATTCCAGGATAATTGAGGTTGATAACGGTAAGGTTTGTGATGTACCAGTCGTGTACATTGACTTTGCAAAGCTTTTGATACAGTGCCACCGGAAAACTGATCAAAAAGATAGAGGCTCATGGTAATAGGGGTGCGATCTTAAGATGGATTGGGGCATGGCTAGGCCAAAGAAACCAGAGAGTTAGTATAAATGGGGATAATCAGAGTAGGACAGTGTTGTAAGTGGAGAGCCTCAAGGCTCTGTCCTGGGACCTCTGTTATTCATCTATATAAATAAAAATCTTCATCTTCAGATGAAGATGCCAAAATTGTCATCTTCAATCCAGTGCCCCCAGAAATCACAAGAGACAAGCCCATGACATCAACCTAACAAAAGAAATGTTAAATAAAAATACTTGATTAATAGACAAAATGTAAGGTTTTGACGCTAGGTAATGATGGCAGAGATACAAGATACAAGCTATTTGGTGTTGAGATTGCGAAGTAGGATTCCCAAAGAGATCTGGGAGTTATGATCAAAAAGAATTTAAAATCAACACCTCAATGCATGAATGTTCATGATAGGAAAATAGGACACTAGGATTTTTTAATCGATGTGTTAGTAACAAGACAACTAGAGATGTTCTGCAGCTCTGGTTAGGCCCCACTTAGATTATGCAGTTTAGTTTTGATCGTCATACTATAGAATAGATATAAATTCCCTAAAACGCATCCATTGTAAGATACCAGAGTTAATCCCCCAAAATAGAAACATGTCATATGAGGAGAGATTGACAAAGCTTAAATTACATTCACTAGAAAGGCGAAGAATTAGGGAAGACATAATAGATGTGTACAAGTGAATGATTGGAGAAAACAAAGGATATATTATTAAATGGGGTATTTAAATTATAAGCACAAGACAGAACACGAAACAATAAAAATTTGTTGTTAGATATAGGAAAGACCTGGGTAAATACTCGTTCGGTAACAGGGTAGCTGATTTGCGGAGCCACATGCAGTGTAACATATTAGAAGTATAGATATACTTCTGGTTTGGTATTAGTATTGGTACTGGTATTTATATTAGTACTGGTATTAGTATTGTTATTAGTATTAGTACTATCATTAGTATTAGTTCTGGTATTAGTATTGGTTCTGGTGATGGTATTCACAATAGTATTAGTTCTGGTGATGGTATTCACAATAGTATTAGTACTGGTATTGATATTAGTTCTGGCAATAGTATTAGAACTGGAATTAGTACGAATACTATCTGGTGATGGTATTAGTACAGGTATTTGTACTAGTTCTGTAAATAGTTTTAGTTCAGGTATTATTATTAATACTGACATTGGTATTAGTTCTGGTAATAGTATTAGTTCAAGTAATAATATTAGTACTGGTATTAGTATTAGTACTGGTATTGCAAGTACTTGTTACTTAGTAACAAGTTACACCTCATGTTGTTCTTCAGCTATATCTTGCTCTGGTTAGGCCCTATTTAGATTATGCAGTTCAGTTTTGATCGCCTTACTATAGAATGGATAGAAATTCACTTGAACTTGTCCTGCATAGGATGACTCAGTTGATTCCCCAAATTGGAAATCTTATGTACTTATGTCCGTTGGTTGGACATGTATACGAGTGGGATTTGTTGGCTATAGATAGGAGCAGCCTCGCATGGGCCAATAGGTCTTCTGCAGTATTATTATTAATACTGGTATTGGTATTAGTTCAGGTAATAGTATAAGTACTGGTATTAGTGTTAGTTCAGGTAATAGTATTAGTAATGGTATTGCCAGTACTTGTTACTTAGTAACAAGACTCCTGGTGTTGTTCTTCAGCTATATCTTGCTCTAATTAGGCCCTATTTAGACTATGCAGTTCAGTTTTGGTCCCCGTACTATAGAATGGATAGAAATTCACTTCAACGTATCCTGAGTAGGATGACTTAGTTAATTCCCCAAATTAGAAATCTTATGTACTTATGTCCGTTGGTTGGACATTTATATGAGTGGGATTTGCTGGCTATAGATATGAGCTGCCTCGCAGGGGCCAATAGGCCTTCTGCAGTATTATTATTATTACTGGTATTGGTATTAGTTCTGGTAATAGTATTAGTTCAGGTAATAGTATTAGTACTGGTGTTAGTATTAGTTCAGGTAATAGTATTAGTACTGGTATTGCCGGTATTTGTTACATAGTAACAAGACACCTGGTGTTGTTCTTCAGCTATATCTTGCTCTGGTTGGGCCCCATTTAGATTATGCCGTTCAGTTTTGGTCGCCGTATTATAGAATGGATATAAATTCACTTGAACGTGTCCAACGTAGGATGACTAAGTTAATTCCCCAAATTAGAAATCTTTCATATGAAGAAAGATTAACAAAGCCTAAGTTGCATTCACTGGAAAGGCGAAGAGTTAGAGGTGACATGATAGAGTTTTACAAGTGGATGAATGGACATAACAGGGGGGATATTAATAGGGTATTAAAAATTATCAATAGTATTAGTACTGGTATTAGTATTAGTTCAGGTAATAGTATTAGTACTGGTATTGCCGGTATTTGTTACATAGTAACAAGACACCTGGTGTTGTTCTTCAGCTATATCTTGCTCTGGTTGGGCCCCATTTAGATTATGCCGTTCAGTTTTTGTCGCCGTATTATAGAATGGATATAAATTCACTTGAACGTGTCCAACGTAGGATGACTAAGTTAATTCCCCAAATTAGAAATCTTTCATATGAAGAAAGATTAACAAAGCCTAAGTTGCATTCACTGGAAAGGCGAAGAGTTAGAGGTGACATGATAGAGTTTTACAAGTGGATGAATGGACATAACAGGGGGGATATTAATAGGGTATTAAAAATTATCAACATAAGACAGAACACGAAACAATGGGTATAAATTGGATAAGTTTAGATTTAGGAAAGACTTGGGTAAATACTGGTTCAGTAACAGGGTTGTTGATTTGTGGAGCCAATTGCCGCGTAACGTGGTGGAGGTGGTGTCCCTCTATTGTTTCAAGCGCGGGTTGGACAAGTATATGAGTGGGATTGGGTGGTTATAGAATAGGAGCTTCCTCGTATGGGCCAATAGGCCTTCTGCAGTTACCTTTGTTCTTATGTACTTATGTCCGTTGGTTGGACATGTATATGAGTGAGATATGCTGGCTATAGATAGGAGCAGCCTCGCATGGGCCAATAGGCTTTCGGCAGTATTACTATTAATACTGGTATTAGTTCAGGTAATAGTATTAGTACTGGTATTGCCAGTACTTGTTACTTAGTAACAAGACACCTGGTGTTGTTCTTCAGCTATATCTTGCTCTGGTTAGGCCTATTTAGATTATGCAGTTCAGTTTTGGTCGCCGTACTTTAGAATGGATAGAAATTCACTTGAACGTGTCCTGCGTAGGATTACTTAGTTAATTACCCAAATTAGAAATCTTGTGTACTTATGTCCGTTGGTTGGACATGTATATGAGTGGGATTGGCTGGCTATAGATAGGAGCTACCTCGCATGGGCCAATAGGCCTTCTGCAGTTACGCAGTTACCTTTGTTCTTATGTTCTTAAGTAGGATCTTTATATTGTAGACATATACATGAATGAGATTGGGTGATTATAAATAGGAGCTACCTCATATTAGCCAATTGCCCTTCTGCAGTAACCTTCATTATGTTCTTACATTTTCTATAGAGGTAAAGATTTAGGGGTGACATGATTGAGGTGTTTTTGGTTACATGAGGTGCTCTTCAGGTGCCAATGTGTATATAAGGTGGATTACGAGGGCATTTATTTCAATAGAGATCAGTGAAGGCAAGACGCATTGACCTGCTTTGCTGCCTGTCCTCGTTGTTGTTGTCGCTGGGCCTCAAACGTTTGATTCTTGTGATGGAAGTCAGCGATGAAAACACGACCGTCAGGGGGCACAATATTGGGCCCTTTCGTTTGCCAGCAGCTACTGACGATAGGTCGGAGAAAGCCTGTGGCTTAGATGATCACCAGCAAAGGCTGTTATCTCCCGTACGCTACCACCCATAAGGGCGGTCGTTAAGCATGTGGAAGTCTCGTTACCAAAGTAGGTGCCTTTGGAAAAAGACAAAAATATGCACGGATGCTGAGTATGCTAAACCGAAAGTTGGTGTCAACTCTGCTCTCCAGAGGGATGCTGCCGAAAACAACGTTAGCAAATTGTACCATTCTTCTGATGAAGAAAACCACATTACGGTTGATGGTGACAGTAAATCGGAAATTATTGTAATTAACCAGGACACTCTTAGCGTTGATTCGCTGAACATTGATACTGGTTATGAGGCTGACGATGATATCAGTGATGACGAAGTCACATTGTGTAACGATGACGCTCTTGATTTTGCTTCACAGAACATTGATACTGATGAGGAGGCTGAGAGAGATGAATTCACAATGTTTCCTCTCTGCTCACGGAAGCTGAATGAAGAGAGGAGTGTAAACATCGTCCAAAAGATCGAGGAATTTCTCAGGTTGATGAGGGTCAATAGTCAACTAAACATGTAATATCAAAATAAATGTTTCTATACTTAATGTTTGTTTGTATTACTCTCAAAATTATAAATCTTAGAAATTTTACTTTTTGTGAAACTGTTAACACAAAACCCATAATTGAACTTTATCACTAACACTTTTTGTGAAAACTGTTAACAACACAAAACCCATAATTGAACTTTATCTATAACAAGCAGCTAAGAATTGCCTTATAATAAAAATGTTTGTTAGTTACTACTTTGGGCGACCAATTTTACTAATGGCAATTAGTTAATTTAGACACCTAACCCACAATTTTTTTCTCTCTTTATTGGGAACAACATATCAATACAAAATGAAAAGCATAAGAAAATATAATATAATATCACAGGAAACACAAAAGATGAAGAAGTACACCAGTGCAATTAGACTGTTTATAAAAAAAAGTTCAATATTATGCAAAGTAAAACTAGACCATATCATACCAGCAGAACAACAGACGGTCATTGTTTATATCAATAGAAGACATCAAAACAATACAGGGAAATGCACAGGAATAAAACACACCACCCACACGATGATATATTAGGCCCTATAACACTGGTACGTTACCACTACCACAAGCCTGAGATGGTATTGTACCGGCATCAAACATCGCCACAAAAACGCCAAAGCAACAAAAATAACAAAACGCATAACACACACAACACAAACACCGTGTACCAAGACACAAAAATACATTACAGGTACTGAATACCATCCAAACAGTACACACCGCAACAACAGCGACACACGAAAGATAAATATAACGCTCACAACATATCACAATATGAAATAAGCAACAACGAGGAAAAGAAGAACTCTCACCAAAAATATAAAAATCATAAAAAAAACCTACAGCAAACTGAAACACCTAACATACGCCCCTGTAAACTACCGATCAAACACCCTTGGAAAAGTCCGCCGCAACCACCACATAATATACAACAAAAAGCCGAAAACCTGACTCACATCGTTTCCCCCTCCATCCTACTAACCTAAAAACAAAAACCATAATCCGAAATCAATACCCCCATACTGCATTTCGAATTTTCGTGTTCCCATGAGTAAATGACAACAGGAAGCCAGAACACCAAACTGATAGGCTGGTTTCAACATTAACATCAATTTTTTTAATTTGAATGGCCATTCATAAAACCATTTTGTGAATTATTTATTATTTTATGTTTTTCAAGATGAAGACGAATGGTATTTGCATTTATCGATTCGATTAACTTTCCAACAATTGATGGTAGGCCAATTGGCCGATAGTTTGACGCAAGTAATCCTTTCTTAAAAATTGGTACCACATTAGCAACCTTCCATGACTCCAGTTTTTCTGCATTCTATCTGACTGATATATTAAATATGGTAGACAATGGCTCACAAAGCTTCTCTTTGCATTCTTTAAGAACCCAGGCAAACATTTCGTCAGGCCCTGATATTTGTTTGGTTTGAGTTTTGTTTCAGAATATTTGATTATTAACATCATCCCTGGTAACTGTTTAATTAGCCAATCTGTCCTTGTCCCCACCCACATAGACTTGTTCGGCTGAAGGCAGAGTGTTAAATTCCTCCTTAGTAAATACAGTGATAATAAATTCATAAAAAATACTACTCATCTCTTCATCATTATCCGTTATCTGATCTGTCACAGTTTTTAATGAACCTATCCTTTCCCTAACCTTTGTTCGATATAACTGTAAAAACCATTTCGGATTTGCCATTGCTTGCCCTGGTAAACGATCTTCATAGTTTCATTATGCCCTCTTTATCTCTTTTTTTTTTTAACATTTCGATCCAGTTGTACGAATTCTTGTTCTAAACTGACTTACACATTCTGAATCCTTTTGTACTATCATTTTATTCCAGGATAATTGAGGTTGATAACGGTAAGGTTTGTGATGTACCAGTCGTGTACATTGACTTTGCAAAGCTTTTGATACAGTGCCACCGGAAAACTGATCAAAAAGATAGAGGCTCATGGTAATAGGGGTGCGATCTTAAGATGGATTGGGGCATGGCTAGGCCAAAGAAACCAGAGAGTTAGTATAAATGGGGATAATCAGAGTAGGACAGTGTTGTAAGTGGAGAGCCTCAAGGCTCTGTCCTGGGACCTCTGTTATTCATCTATATAAATAAAAATCTTCATCTTCAGATGAAGATGCCAAAATTGTCATCTTCAATCCAGTGCCCCCAGAAATCACAAGAGACAAGCCCATGACATCAACCTAACAAAAGAAATGTTAAATAAAAATACTTGATTAATAGACAAAATGTAAGGTTTTGACGCTAGGTAATGATGGCAGAGATACAAGATACAAGCTATTTGGTGTTGAGATTGCGAAGTAGGATTCCCAAAGAGATCTGGGAGTTATGATCAAAAAGAATTTAAAATCAACACCTCAATGCATGAATGTTCATGATAGGAAAATAGGACACTAGGATTTTTTAATCGATGTGTTAGTAACAAGACAACTAGAGATGTTCTGCAGCTCTGGTTAGGCCCCACTTAGATTATGCAGTTTAGTTTTGATCGTCATACTATAGAATAGATATAAATTCCCTAAAACGCATCCATTGTAAGATACCAGAGTTAATCCCCCAAAATAGAAACATGTCATATGAGGAGAGATTGACAAAGCTTAAATTACATTCACTAGAAAGGCGAAGAATTAGGGAAGACATAATAGATGTGTACAAGTGAATGATTGGAGAAAACAAAGGATATATTATTAAATGGGGTATTTAAATTATAAGCACAAGACAGAACACGAAACAATAAAAATTTGTTGTTAGATATAGGAAAGACCTGGGTAAATACTCGTTCGGTAACAGGGTAGCTGATTTGCGGAGCCACATGCAGTGTAACATATTAGAAGTATAGATATACTTCTGGTTTGGTATTAGTATTGGTACTGGTATTTATATTTGTACTGGTATTAGTATTGTTATTAGTATTAGTACTATCATTAGTATTAGTTCTGGTATTAGTATTGGTTCTGGTGATGGTATTCACAATAGTATTAGTTCTGGTGATGGTATTCACAATAGTATTAGTACTGGTATTGATATTAGTTCTGGCAATAGTATTAGAACTGGAATTAGTACGAATACTATCTGGTGATGGTATTAGTACAGGTATTTGTACTAGTTCTGTAAATAGTTTTAGTTCAGGTATTATTATTAATACTGACATTGGTATTAGTTCTGGTAATAGTATTAGTTCAAGTAATAATATTAGTACTGGTATTAGTATTAGTACTGGTATTGCAAGTACTTGTTACTTAGTAACAAGTTACACCTCATGTTGTTCTTCAGCTATATCTTGCTCTGGTTAGGCCCTATTTAGATTATGCAGTTCAGTTTTGATCGCCTTACTATAGAATGGATAGAAATTCACTTGAACTTGTCCTGCATAGGATGACTCAGTTGATTCCCCAAATTGGAAATCTTATGTACTTATGTCCGTTGGTTGGACATGTATACGAGTGGGATTTGTTGGCTATAGATAGGAGCAGCCTCGCATGGGCCAATAGGTCTTCTGCAGTATTATTATTAATACTGGTATTGGTATTAGTTCAGGTAATAGTATAAGTACTGGTATTAGTGTTAGTTCAGGTAATAGTATTAGTAATGGTATTGCCAGTACTTGTTACTTAGTAACAAGACTCCTGGTGTTGTTCTTCAGCTATATCTTGCTCTAATTAGGCCCTATTTAGACTATGCAGTTCAGTTTTGGTCCCCGTACTATAGAATGGATAGAAATTCACTTCAACGTATCCTGAGTAGGATGACTTAGTTAATTCCCCAAATTAGAAATCTTATGTACTTATGTCCGTTGGTTGGACATTTATATGAGTGGGATTTGCTGGCTATAGATATGAGCTGCCCTCGCATGGGCCAATAGGCCTTCTGCAGTATTATTATTATTACTGGTATTGGTATTAGTTCTGGTAATAGTATTAGTTCAGGTAATAGTATTAGTACTGGTATTAGTATTAGTTCAGGTAATAGTATTAGTACTGGTATTGCCGGTATTTGTTACATAGTAACAAGACACCTGGTGTTGTTCTTCAGCTATATCTTGCTCTGGTTGGGCCCCATTTAGATTATGCCGTTCAGTTTTGGTCGCCGTATTATAGAATGGATATAAATTCACTTGAACGTGTCCAACGTAGGATGACTAAGTTAATTCCCCAAATTAGAAATCTTTCATATGAAGAAAGATTAACAAAGCCTAAGTTGCATTCACTGGAAAGGCGAAGAGTTAGAGGTGACATGATAGAGTTTTACAAGTGGATGAATGGACATAACAGGGGGGATATTAATAGGGTATTAAAAATTATCAATAGTATTAGTACTGGTATTAGTATTAGTTCAGGTAATAGTATTAGTACTGGTATTGCCGGTATTTGTTACATAGTAACAAGACACCTGGTGTTGTTCTTCAGCTATATCTTGCTCTGGTTGGGCCCCATTTAGATTATGCCGTTCAGTTTTGGTCGCCGTATTATAGAATGGATATAAATTCACTTGAACGTGTCCAACGTAGGATGACTAAGTTAATTCCTCAAATTAGAAATCTTTCATATGAAGAAAGATTAACAAAGCCTAAGTTGCATTCACTGGAAAGGCGAAGAGTTAGAGGTGACATGATAGAGTTTTACAAGTGGATGAATGGACATAACAGGGGGGATATTAATAGGGTATTAAAAATTATCAACATAAGACAGAACACGAAACAATGGGTATAAATTGGATAAGTTTAGATTTAGGAAAGACTTGGGTAAATACTGGTTCAGTAACAGGGTTGTTGATTTGTGGAGCCAATTGCCGCGTAACGTGGTGGAGGTGGTGTCCCTCTATTGTTTCAAGCGCGGGTTGGACAAGTATATGAGTGGGATTGGGTGGTTATAGAATAGGAGCTTCCTCGTATGGGCCAATAGGCCTTCTGCAGTTACCTTTGTTCTTATGTACTTATGTCCGTTGGTTGGACATGTATATGAGTGAGATATGCTGGCTATAGATAGGAGCAGCCTCGCATGGGCCAATAGGCTTTCGGCAGTATTACTATTAATACTGGTATTAGTTCAGGTAATAGTATTAGTACTGGTATTGCCAGTACTTGTTACTTAGTAACAAGACACCTGGTGTTGTTCTTCAGCTATATCTTGCTCTGGTTAGGCCTATTTAGATTATGCAGTTCAGTTTTGGTCGCCGTACTTTAGAATGGATAGAAATTCACTTGAACGTGTCCTGCGTAGGATTACTTAGTTAATTACCCAAATTAGAAATCTTGTGTACTTATGTCCGTTGGTTGGACATGTATATGAGTGGGATTGGCTGGCTATAGATAGGAGCTACCTCGCATGGGCCATAGGCCTTCTGCAGTTACGCAGTTACCTTTGTTCTTAATGTTCTTAAGTAGGATCTTTATATTGTAGACATATACATGAATGAGATTGGGTGATTATAAATAGGAGCTACCTCATATTAGCCAATTGCCCTTCTGCAGTAACCTTCATTATGTTCTTACATTTTCTATAGAGGTAAAGATTTAGGGGTGACATGATTGAGGTGTTTTTGGTTACATGAGGTGCTCTTCAGGTGCCAATGTGTATATAAGGTGGATTACGAGGGCATTTTTCAATAGAGATCA
>NW_027190124.1:0-53032 GCF_040958095.1 Procambarus clarkii
TTCATCTTCAATCATCTATTTGTTTCTCGTTGAAATATTGAGTAAGATATTGAAAAGGGGAGAAGTTTGGTTTATATTGCATATATCGACGTTTCAGCCGGAATTGTGCGGATTTACGTGTACATCTTCCGTCAGTAATATAAACGGAAAATCAGGAACATTTTAGGTAAATCTAATGAAAACACATTGATTTTTATCATTTGTATTGGAAACAACATTGTAATATGTCTTTTCTTGGATCTAAATAATACGAAACCTCGCTTTATGATTCGAAGTTAAAATCCTAAAATTTGGTATAATAGTGACTTTTTTCACGTTTTTCATGTAGTTTGATATTACGTAAATATATTCATTTTTACCAATATTTCGATACTATTTCATGTAGTATCAAGATATGTGATTTGGCCTTAATATCTCAGATTTTCGCATAATATTGCTTTTTAAGCAAGTTTTCTTGCATTAAGAAAGTTTTCTTGTTTTCTTGCATTTTGTTTCGTACTAAAAATCATCGAATTTAGTAATATTTTGACGTTTATCATCTCCCTTTTCCTTTATGTGATATAAACAAAATATCATCGAATTAGGCAATATTTTGCTGTTTTTCCACGTTTTTGTAAATTTTCAGTTTATTTTTATTAATTCATTAATTATACGATAAAAATGATGCAAACACTTAATTGATTGGAAATTAACCTTAAATACTTCATTTTCAATCAACTATTTGTTTCTCGTTAAAATACTGAGTAAGATATTGAAAAGGGGAGAATTTCTATTTTTATTGCATATATCGACGTTTCAGCCGGAATTGTGCGGTTTTACGTGTACATCTTCCGTCAGTAATATAAACGGAAAATCAGGAACATTTTAGGTAATTCTAATGAAAACACATTGATTTTTATCATTTGTATTGGAAACAACATTGTTATATGTATTTTCTTGTGTCTAAATAATACGAAACCTCGCTCTATGATTTGAAGTTAAAATCCTCAAATATGGTAAAATAGTGACTTTTTTTCACGTTTTTCATGTGGTGTGATTTCACGTAAATATATTCGTTTTTACCAATATTTCGATGCTACTTCATGTTTTCTCACGATATGTGATTCGGCCTTCAAATCTCAGTATTTCGCATAATATTGCATTTTAAGCAAGTTTTCTTGCATTTTGTTTCGTACTGTAAATCATCGAATTTAGTAATATTTTGACGTTTATCATCCCCCTTTTCCTTTATGTGATATAAACAAAGTATCATCGAATTTG
The DNA here is from genome assembly GCF_040958095.1 of Procambarus clarkii. NCBI lineage: Eukaryota > Metazoa > Arthropoda > Malacostraca > Decapoda > Cambaridae > Procambarus > Procambarus clarkii. Next base: position 1,261 of record NW_027190124.1, read on the forward strand.
GCAATATTTTGCTGTTTTTCCACGTTTTTGTGAATTTCCAGTTTATTGTTATTAATTCATTAAATATACAATAAAAATGATACAAACACATAATTGATTAGATAATAACCTTTAATACTTCATTTTCAATCATCTATTTGTTTCTCGTTGAAATACAGAGTAAGATATTGAAAAGGGGAGAAGTTCAGTTTTTATTGCATATATCGACGTTTCAGCCGGAATAGAGCGGTTTTACGTGTACATCTTCCATCGGTAATATAAACGGAAAATCAGGAACAATTTAGTTCATTCTAATGAAAACACATTGTTTTTTATCATTTGTATTGGAAACAACATTGTAATATGTCATTTCTTGGATCTAAATAATACGAAACCTCGCTTTATGATTCGAAGTTAAAATCCTGAAATTTGGTATAATAGTAACTTTTTCACGTTTTCATGTAGTTTTATATTACGTAAATATATTCATTTTTACCAATACTTCGATACTTTTTCATGTAGTATCACGATATGTGATTTGGCCTTCAAATCTCAGAATATCGCATAATACTGCATTTTAAGCAAGTTTTCATGCATTTTGTTTCGTACTAAAAATCGTCGAATTTAACAATATTTTGACGTTTATCATCCCCTTTTTCTTTATGTGATATAAAGAAAATATCATCTAATTAGGCAATATTTTGCTATTTTTTCCACGTTTTTATTGAATTTCCAGTTTATTGGTATTAATTCATTAAATATACGATAAAAATGATACAAACACATAATTGATTAGATACTAACCTTAAATACTTCATCTTCAATCATATATTTTTTTCTCGTTTAAATACTGAGTAAGATATTGAAAAGGGGGAAGTTTGGTTTTTATTGCATATATCGACGTTTTAGCCGGAATAGAGCGGTTTTACGTGTACATCTTCCATCGGTAATATAAACGGAAAATCAGGAACATTTTAGTTCATTCTAATGAAAACACATTGATTTTTATCATTTGTATTGGAAACAACATTGTCATATGTCTTTTCTTGAATCTAAATAATACGAAACCTCGCTTTATGATTCGAAGTTAAAATCCACAAATTTGGAATAATAGTGACTTTTTTCATGTTTTTCATGTAGTTTGATATTACGTAAATATATTCATTTTTACCAATATTTCGATACTATTTCATGTAGTATCAAGATATGTGATTTGGCCTTCATATCTCAGATTTTCGCATAATATTGCATTTTAAGCAAGTTTTCTTGCATTTTGTTTCGTACTAAGAGTCATCGAATTTAGTAATAATTTGACGTTTATCATCTCCCTTTTCCTTTATGTGATATAAACAAAATATCATCGAATTAGGCAATATTTTACTGTTTTTCCACGTTTTTGTAAATTTTCAGTTTATTTTTATTAATTCATTAATTATACGATAAAAATGATGCAAACACATATTTGATTAGAAATTAACCTTAAATACTTCATTTTTCAATCAAATATTTGTTTCTCGTTAAAATACTGAGAAATATTGAAAAGGGGAGAAGTTCGCTTTTTATTGCATATATCGACGTTTCAGCCGGAATTGAGCGGTTTTACGTGTACATTTTCCGTCGGTAATATTAACGGAAATTCAGGAACATTTTAGTTCATTCTAATGAAAACACATTGATTTTTATCATTTGTATTGGAAACAACATTGTCATATGTCTTCTTGGATCTAAATAATACGAAACCTCGCTCTTTGATTTGAAGTTAAAATCCTCAAATATGGTAAAAGTGACTTTTTCACGTTTTTCATGTGGTGTGATTTTACGTAAATATATTCGTTTTTACCAATATTTCGATACTACTTCATGTTTTCTCACGATATGTGATTTGGCCTTCAAATCTCAGAATTTCGCAAATGTTGTATTTCTAAGTAAGTTTCTTGCATTTTGTTTCGTACTAAAATAATCGATTTAGTAATATTTTGACGTTTATCATCCCCTTTTCTTTTATGTGATTTAAACAAAATATCATCGAATTAGGCAATATTTTGCCGTTTTTCCACGTTTCTGTGAATTTTCAGATTATTGGTATTAATTCATTATATATACGATAAAAATGATGCAAACACATAATTGATTAGATAATAACCTTAAAAACCTCATTTTCAATCAACTATTTGTTTCTCGTTAAAATACTGAGAAACATATTGAAAAGGGGAGAAATCCTGTTTTTATTGCATATATCGACGTTTCAGCCGGAATTGTGCGGTTTTACGTGTACATTTTCCATCGGTAATATTAACGGAAAATCAGGAACATTTTAGTTCATTCTAATGAAAACACATTGACTTTTATCATTTGTATAGGAAACAACATTGTCATATGTCTTTTCTTGGATCTAAATAATACGAAACCTCGCTTCATGATTCGAAGTTAAAATCCTCAAATTTGGTATAATAGTGACTTTTTCACGTTTTTTATGTAGTGTGATATAACGTAAATATATTCTTTTTACCAATATTTTGATACTATTTCATGTAGTATTACGATATGTGATTTGGCCTTAAAATCTCAGAATTTCGCATAATATTGCATTTTAAGCAAGTTTTCTTGCATTTTGTTTAGTACTAAAAATCATCGAATTTAGTAATATTTTGACGTTTATCATCTCCCTTTTCCTTTATGTGATATAAACAAAATATCATCGAATTAGGCAATATTTTTCTGTTTTTCCACGTTTTTGTAAATTTTCAGTTTATTGTTATTAATTCTTTAAATATGTATGACAAAAATGATGCAAACACATAATTGATTAGAAATTAACCTTAAATACTTCATTTTCAATAAACTATATGTTTCTCTTTAAAATACTTAGTAAGATATTGAAAAGGGGAGAAGTTCGGTTTTTATTGCATATATCGACGTTTCAGCCGGAATAGAGTGGTTTTACGTGTATATCTTCCATCGGTAATATAAACGGAAAATCAGGAACATTTTAGTTAATTCTAATGAAAACACATTGATTTTTATCATTTGTATTGGAAACAACATTGTCATATGTCTTTTCATAGATCTAAATAATACGAAACCTCGCTTTATGAATCAAAGTAAAATCCTCAAATTTGGTATAATAGTGACTTTTTTCACGTTTTTCATGTAGTTTTATATTACTTAAATATATATATTTTTACCAATATTTCGATACTGTTTCATGTAGTATGACGATATGTGATTTGGCCTTCAAATCTCAGAATTTCGCATAATATTGCATTTTAAGCAAGTTTTCTTGCATTTTGTTTAGTACTAAAAATCATCGAATTTAGTAATATTTTGACGTTTATCTTCTCCCTTTTCCTTTATGTGATATAAACAAAATATCATCGAATTAGGCAATATTTTTCAGTTTTTCCACGTTTTTGTAAATTTTCAGTTTATTGTTATTAATTCATTATATATACGATAAAAATGATGCAAACACGTAATTGATTAGAAATTAACCTTAAATACCTCATTTTCAATCAACTATTTGTTTCTCGTTAAAATACTCAGTAAGATAATGAAAAGGGGAGAAGTTCGGTTTTTATTGCATATATCGACGTTTCAGCTGGAATTGAACGGTTTAACGTGTATATATTCCATCGGTAATATAAACAAAAAATCAGAAACATTTTAGTTCATTCTAATGAAAACACATTGATTTTTATCATTTGTATTGGAAACAACATTGTCATATGTCTTTTCTTGGATCTAAATAATACGAAACCTCGCTCTATGATTCGAAGTTAAAATCCTCAAATTTGGTATAATAGTGACTTTTTCACGTTTTTTATGTAGTTTGATATTACGTAAATATATTCATTTTACCATTTTATCCCTCTCTTGTGCCTCTGCTTCCCTCACTTCAGCCTCTGCTTCCCTCACTTGAGCCTCTGCATCCCTCTCTTGAGCCCCTGCACCCCTCTCTTGAGCCTCTGCATCCCTCTCTTGAGCCTCTGCATCCCTCTCTAAAGCCTCTGCATCACTCTCTTGAGCCTCTGCATCACTGACTTGAGTCTCTTCATCACTCTATTGAGCCTCTGCATCCCTCTCTTAAGCCTCTGCAACACTCTCTTCAGCCTCTTCATCACTCTCTTAAGCATCTTCATCCCTCTCTTGATCATCTGCATCACTCACGTAAGCCTCTGCATCACTCTCTTGAGCCTCTGCATAACTCTCATGAGTCTCTGCATCACGCTCATGATCCTCTGCATCACTCTCTTGAGCCTCTGCATCACTCTCTAGAGCCTCTGCATCACTCTTTTCAATCTCTTATCAACGTCAAAATATTACTAAATTCGATGATTTTTAGTACGAAACAAAATGCAAGAAAACATGCTTAAAATGCTGTATTATGCGAAATTCTGAGATTTGAAGGCCAAATCACATATCACGATACTATATGAAATAGTATCGAAATATTGGTAAAATTAATATATTTACGTAATATCAAACTACATAAAAAACGTGAAAAAGTCACTATTATACCAAATTTGAGGATTTTAACTTCGAATCATAAAGCGAGGTTTCGTATATTTTTAGATCCAAGAAAAGACATATGACAATGTTGTTTCCAATACAAATGATAAAAATCAATGTGTTTTCATTAGAATGAACTAAAATGTTCCTGATTTTCCGTTAATATTACCGATGGAAAATGTACACGTAAAACCTTTCAATTCCGGCTGAAACGTCGATATATGCAATAAAAACCGAACTTCTCCCCTTTTCAATATGTTTCTCAGTATTTTAACGAGAAACAAATAGTTGATTGAAAATGAGGTTTATTAAGGTTATTATCTAATCAATTTGCATCATCAATTTTGCAATCAATTAATCATAGTTTGCATCATTTTTATCGTATATTTAGTGAATTAATACCAATAAACTGGAAATTCACAAAAACGTGGAAAAACAGCAAAATATTGCCTAGTTCTATGATATTTTGTTTATATCACATAAAGGAAAAGGGAGATGATAAACGTCAAAATATTACTAAATTCGATAAATTCGATTTTACTAGTACGAAACAAAATGCAAGAAAACTTGCTTAAAATGCAATAATATGCGAAATTCTAAGATTTGAAGGCCAAATCACATATCGTGATACTACATGAAATAGTATCGAAATATTAACATCGAAATATTAATATTAACAAATCATCTATTTGTTTCTCGTTGAAATACTGAGTAAGATATTGAAAAGGGGAGAAGTTTGGCTTTTATTGCATATATCGACGTTTCAGGCGGAATTGTGCGGTTTTACGTGTACATCTTCCATCGGTAATATAAGAAAAGACGTATGACAATGTTGCTTCCAATACAAATGATAAAAATCAATGTGTTTTCATTAGAATTACCTAAAATGTTCCTGATTTTTTGTTTATATTACCGATGGAATATATACACGTTAAACCGTTAACTTCCAGCTGAAACGTCGATATATGCAATAAAAACCGAACTTCTCCCCTTTTCAATATCTTACTGATTATTTTAACGAGAAACAAATAGTTGATTGAAAATGAGGTATTTAAGGTTAATTTCTAATCAATTACGTGTTTGCATCATTTTTATCGTATATTTAATGAATTAATACCAATAAACTGAAAATTCATAAAAACGTTGAAAAACGGCAAAATATTGCCTAATTCGATGATATTTTGTTTAAATCACATAAAGGAAAAGGGGATGATAAACGTCAAAATATTGCTAAATTCTATGATGTTTAGTACGAAACAAAATGCAAGAAAACTTGCTTAAAATGCAATATTATGCGAAATTCTGAGAGTTTAAGGCCAAATCACATATCGTAATACTACATGAAAAAGTCTCGAAATATTGGTAAAAATGAATATATTTACGTAATATCAAATTACATGAAAAACATGAAAAAGTCCCTATTATACCAAATTTGAGGATTTTAACTTCGAATCATAACGCGAGGTTTCGTTTAATTTAGATCCAAGAAAAGACATATGACAATGTTGTTTCCAATACAAATGATAAAAAACAATGTGTTTTCATTAGAATGAACTAAATTGTTCCTGATTTTCCGTTTATATTACCGATGGAAAATATACACGTAAAACCGCTCTATTCCGGCTGAAACGTCGATGTATGCAATAAAAACCGAACTTCTCCCCTTTTCAATATCTTACTCAGTATTTCAACGAGAAACAAATAGATGATTGAAGATGAAGTATTTAAGGTTATTATCTAATCAATTATGTGTTTATATAATTTTTATCGTATATTTAATGAATAAACCAATAAACTGGAAATTCAATAAAAACGTGGAAAAAACAGCAAAATATTGCCTAATTCGATGATGTTTTCTTTGTATCGCATAAAGGAAAAGGGGGATGATAAACGTCAAAATATTACTAAATTCGATGATTTTTAGTACGAAACAAAATGCAAGAAAACATGCTTAAAATGCAATATTATGCGATATTCTGAGATTTGAATGCCGAATCACATATCATGAGAAAACATGAAGTAGTATCGAAATATTGGTAAAACGAATATATTTACGTAAAATCACACCACATGAAAAACGTGAAAAAAGTCACAATTTTACCATATTTGAGGATTTTAACTTCAAATCATAGAACGAGGTTTCGTATTATTTAGATCCAAGAAAAGACATATGACAATGTTGTTTCCAATACAAATGATAAAAATCAATGTGTTTTCATTAGAATTAACTAAAATGTTCCTGATTTTCCGTTTATATTACCGACGGAAGATGTACACGTAAAACCGCTCTATTCCGGCTGAAACGTCGATATTTGCAATAAAAGAGAAATTTTCCCCTTTTCAATATCTTATCAGGTATTTTAACGAAAAACAAATAGTTGATTGAAAATGAAGTATTTAAGGTTATTATCTAATCAATTATGTGTTTGCATCATTTTTATCACATATATTTAATGAATTAATACCAATAAACTGGAAATTCACAAAACCGTGGAAAAACAGCAAAATATTGCCTAATTCTATGATATTTTGTTTAAATCACATAGAGGAAAAGGGGGATGATAAACGTAAAAATATTACTAAATTCGATGATTATTAGTACGAAACAAAATGCAAGAAAACATGCTTAAAATGCAATATTATGTGAAATTCTAAGATTTGAAGGCCAAATAACATATCGTGATACTACATGAAATTGTATCGAAATATTGGTAAAATGAATATATTTACGTAATATCAAACTACATAAAAAATGTGAAAAAGTCACTATTATACCAAATTTGAGGATTTTAACTTCGGATCATAACGCGAGGTTTCGTATAATTTAGATCCAAGAAAAGACATATGACAATGTTGTTTCCAATACAAATGATAAAAAACAATGTGTTTTCATTAGAATGAACTAAAATGTTCCTGATTTTCCGTTTATATTACCGATGGAAGATGTACACGTAAAATCGCTGTATTCCGGCTGAAACGTCGATATATGCAATAAAAATCGAACTTCTCCCTTTTCAATATCTTACTCAGTATTTTAACGAGAAACAATTAGTTGATTGAAAATGAAGTATTTAAGGTTAATTTCTAATCAATTATGTGTTTGCATCATTTTCATCGTATATTTAATGAATTGATACCAATAAACTGAAAATTCAGAAAAACGTGGAAAAACGGCAAAATATTGCCTAATTCGATTATATTTTTTTAAATCACATAGAGGAAAAGGGGGATGATAAACGTAAAAATATTACTAAATTCGATGATTATTAGTACGAAACAAAATGCAAGAAAACATGCTTAAAATGCAATATTATGTGAAATTCTAAGATTTGAAGGCCAAATCACATGTCGTGATACTACATGAAATAGTATCGAAATATTGGTAAAATGAATATATTTACGTAATATCAAACTACATAAAAAAACGTGAAAAAGTCATTATTATACCAAATTTGAGGATTTTAACTTCGGATCATAAAGCGAGGTTTCGTATAATTTAGATCCAAGAAAAGACATATGACAATGTTGTTTCCAATACAAATGATAAAAACAATGTGTTTTCATTAGAATGAACTAAAATGTTCCTGATTTTCCGTTTATATTACCGATGGAAGATATACACGTAAAACCGCTCTATTCCGGCTGAAACGTCGATATATACAATAAAAACCGAACTTCTCCCCTCTTCAATATCTTACCCAGTATTCAACGAGAAACAAATAGATGATTGAAGATGAAGTACTTAAGGTTATTATCTAATCAATTATGTGTTTGTTTTATTTTTAACGTATATTTAATGAATTAATACCAATAAACTGGAAATTCAATAAAAACGTGGAAAAAACAGCAAAATATTGCCTAATTCGATTATATTTTCTTTATATCACAATAAAGGAAAAGGGGGATGATAAACGTCAAAATATTACTAAATTCGATGATTTTTAGTAGGAAACAAAATGCAAGAAAACTTGCTTAAAATGCAATACTATTCGAAATTCTGAGATTTGAAGGCCGAATCGCATATCGTGAGAAAACATGAAGTAGTATCGAAATATTGGTAAAAACGAATATATTTACGTAAAATCACACCACATGAAAAACGTGAAAAAAATCATTATTTACCATATTTGAGGATTTTAAATTCAAATCAAAGAGCGAGGTTTCGTATTATTTAGATCCAAGAAAAGACATATGACAATGTTGTTTCCAATACAAATGATAAAAATCAATGTGTTTCCATTACAATTAACAAAAATATTCCTGATTTTCCGCTTATATTACCGACTGAAGATGTACACGTAAAACCGCTCTAATCCGGCTGAAACGTCGATATATGCAATAAAAGCAGAAATTCTGTTTCAAAACAGAAATGAAAATGAAGTATTTAAGGTTAATTTCTAATCAATTATGTGTTTTGCATCATTTTTATCATACATATTTAATGAAAACAAAACAAAACATTTAACAAAAACGTGGAAAAACAGCAAAATATTGCCTAATTCGATGATATTTTGTTTAAATTACATAAAGGAAAAGGGGGATGATAAACGTCAAAATATTACTAAAATCGATGATTTTTAGTACAAAACAAAATGCAAGAAAACTTGCTTAAAATGCAATATTATGCGAAATTCTGATATTTGAAGGCCAAATCACATATCGTGAGAAAACATGAAGTAGTATCGAAATATTGGTAAAAACGAATATATTTACGTAAAATCACACCACATGAAAAACCTGAAAAAAGTCACTATTTTACCATATTTGAGGATTTTATCTTCAAATCATAGAGCGAGGTTTCGTATTATTTAGACCCAAGAAAAGACGTATGGCAATGTTGCTTCCAATACAAATGATAAAAATCAATGTGTTCTCATTAGAATTACCTAAAATGTTCCTGATTTTTTGTTTATATTACCGATGGAATATATACACGTTAAACCGTTCAATTCCAGCTGAAACGTCGATATATGCAATAAAAACCGAACTTCTCCCCTTTTCAATATCTTACTGAGTATTTTAACGAGAAACAAATATTTGATTGAAAATGAGGTATTTAAGGTTAATTTCTAATCAATTACGTGTTTGCATAATTTTTATCGTATATTTAATGAATTAATACCAATAAACTGAAAATTCACAAAAACGTTGAAAAACGGCAAAATATTGCCTAATTCGATGATATTTTGTTTAAATCACATAAAGGAAAAGGGGATGATAAACGTCAAAATATTGCTAAATTCGATGATGTTAAGTACGAAACAAAATGCAAGAAAACTTGCTTAAAATGCAATATTATGCGAAATTCTGAGAGTTTAAGGCCAAATCACATATCGTAATACTACACGAAAAAGTCTCGAAACATTGGTAAAAATGATTATATTTACGTAATATCAAATTACATGAAAAACATGAAAAAGTCCCTATTATACCAAATTTGAGGATTTTAACTTCGAACCATAACGCGAGGTTTCGTTTAATTTAGATCCAAGAAAAGACATATGACAATGTTGTTTCCAATACAAATGATAAAAATCAATGTGTTTTCATTAGAATTAACTAAAATGTTCCTGATTTTCCGTTTATATTACCGACGGAAGATGTACACGTAAAACCGCTCTAATCCGGCTGAAACGTCGATATATGCAATAAAAGAGAAATTCTCCCCTTTTCAATATCTTATGAAGTATTTTAACGAGAAACAAATAGTTGATTGAAAATGAAGTATTTAAGGTTATTATCTAATCAATTATGCGTTTGCATCATTTTTATCATATATATTTAATGAATTAATTCCAATAAACTGGAAATTCACAAAAACGTGAAAAAACAGCAAAATATTGCCTAATTCTATGATATTTTGTTTATATCACATAAAGGAAAAGGGAGATGATAAACGTCAAAATATTACTAAATTCGATGATTTTTGATGATCACTCTCTTGAACCTCTCTTATATATCTCTCTTGAGCCTCTGCATCACTCTCTGCATCTGCTCTCTGAGCCTCTGCATCACTCTCTTCAACCTTTGCATCACTCTCTTAAGCCTCTGCTTCCCTCTCTTGATCCTCCCCATCACTCTCTTGAGCCTCTGCATCACTCTCTTGAGCCTCTACATCACTCTCTTGAGCCTCTGCATCACTCTCTTCAGCCTCTGCATCACTCTCTTGCCTCTGCATCCCTCTCTTGATCCTCTGCATCACTCTCTTGAGCCTCTGCATCATTCTCTTGAGAATCTGCTTCCCTCTCTTAGGCCTCTACATCATTCTCTTGAGCCTCTGCATCACTCTCTTGAGCCTCTGCCTCACTCTCTTAAGCCGCTTCATCTCTCTCTTCAGCCTTTGCATCACTCTCTGGAGCCTCTGCATCCCCCTCTTGATCCTCTGCATCACTCCCAAGAGCCTCTGCACCCCTCTCTTGTGCCTCTTTATTCTTCACTTGAGCCTCTGCATCCCTCTCCTGAGCCTCTGCATCACTCTCTTGAACTCCTGCATCCCTCACATGAGCCTCTACATCCCTCACTTGAGCCTTTGCATCAATCTCTTAGGCCTCTGCATCCCTCTCTTGAGCCTCTGCGTCACTCTCAAGAGCCTCTGCATCCCTCTCTTGTGCCTCTGCTTCCCTCACTTAAGAATCTGCATCCCTATCTTGAGCCCCTGCATCCCTCTCTTGAGCCTCTGCATCCCTCTCTTGAGCCTCTGCATCCCTCTCTTAAGCCTCTGCATCACTCATATAAGCATCTGCATCACTCTCGTAAGCCTCTGCAACGCTCTCTTCAGCCTCTGCATCACTCTCTTAAGCCTCTGCATCCCTTTCTTGAGCCTTTGCGTCACTCTCTTGAACTCCTGAATCCCTCTCATGAGCCTCTGCATCATTCTCCTGAGTCTTTGCATCACTCTCTTAAGCCTCTGCATCCCTCTCTTGAGCCTCTGCGTCACTCTCAAGAGCCTCTGCATCCCTCTCCTGTGCCTCTGCATCCCTCACTAGAGCCTCTGCATCCGTCTGCTGACCCCCTGCATCCCTCTCATGTGCCTCTGCATCCCTCTTATGAGCCTCTGCATCCCTCTCATGAGCCTTTGCATCACTCTCTTAAGCCTCTTCATCCCTCTCTTGTGCCTCTGCATCCCTCACATGAGCCTCTGCATTCCTCTCTTGAGCCTCTGCATCCCTCTCTTGGGCCTCTGCATCCCTCTATTGAGCCTCTGCCTCCCTCTCTTAAGCCTCTGCAACACTCTCTTAAGCCTCTGCATCACTCTCTTGATTCTCTGCATCACTCTCTTGAGCCTCTGCATCATACTCATGAGCCTCTGCATCCCTCTCTTCAGCCTCTGCATCACTTTTTTAAGCCTCTGAATCATCCTCTGCATCACTCTCTTGAGCCTCTGCATAGCTCTCTTAAGCCTCTGCATGCCTCTCTTGATCCTCTGTATCACTCTCTTGAGCCTCTGCATCATTCTCTTGAGCCTCTGCATCCCTCTCTTAAGCCTCTACATCATTCTCTTGAGCCTCTGCATCACTCTCTTGAGCCTCTGCATCACTCTCTTAAGCCTCTGCCTTTCTCTCTTGTGCCTCTGCATCACTTTCGTGAGCGTCTGCCTTTCTCTCTTGAGAATCTGCTTCACTCTCTTGAGCCTCTGCATCACTCTCTTGAGCCTCTGCATTATTCTCTTGAGCCTCTGCATCCCTATCTTAAGCCCCTGCATCACACTTTTTAGCCTCTGCATCCCTCTATTAAGCCTCTGCATCACTCTCTTGAGCCTTTGCATCGCTCTCTTGAGCCTCTGCATCACTCTCTTAAACCTCTGCATCCCTCTTTTGATCCTCTGCATCACTCTCTTGAGCCTCTGCATCATTTTCTTGAGCCTCTACATCCCTCTCGTAAGTCTCTGCATCATTCTCTTGAGCCCCTACATAACTCTCTTGATCCTCTGCATCACACTCTTAAGAATCTGCATCTCTATCTTCAGCCTCTGCATCACTCCTCTAATCCTCAGCATCACTCTCTTGAGCCTCTGCATCATTCTCTTGAGCCTCTGCATCCCTCTCTTAAGCCTCTACATCATTCTCTTGAGCCTCTGCATCCCTCTCTTGAGCCTTCGCATCACTCTCTTGAGCCTCTGCATCATTCTCTTGAGCCTCTGCATCCCTCTCTTGAGCCTCTGCATCACTTTCAAGTGCCACTGCATCTTTCTCTTTTGCCTCTGCATCACTCACTTTACCCTCTGCATCCCTCTCTTGAGCCTCTACATCCCTCTCTTGAGCCTTTTCATCCCGCTCTTGAGCCTCTGCATCCCTCTATTGAGCCTCTGCATCTCTCTCTTGAGCTTCTGCATCACTCTCTTAAGCCTCTGCATCACTCTCGTAAACCTCTGAATCATTCTCTTGAGCCTCTGCATCCCTCTCTTAAGCCTCTACATCAATCTCTTGAGCCTCTGCATCCCTCTCTTGAGCCTTTGCATCACTCTCTTGAGCCTCTGCATCATTCTCTTGAGCCTCTGCGTCCTTCTCTTGAGCCTCTGCATCACTCTCAAGTGCCTCTGCATCTTTGTCTTTTTACTTAAATATCTTACTCAGTATTTACTTAAATATCTTACTCAGTATTTTAACGAGATACAAATAGATGCTTGAAAATGAAGTATTTAATGTTATTTTCTGATCAATTATGTGTTTGCATAATTTTTATCGTATATTTAATGATATAATAACAATAAACTGAAAATTCAGAAAAATGTGGAAAAACGGCAAAATATTGCCTAATTCGATGATATTTTGTTTATATTACATAAAGGAAAAGGGGGATGATAAACGTCAAAATATTGCTAAATTCGATGATTTTTAGTACAAAACAAAATGCAAGAAAACATGCTTACAATGCAATTTTATGCGAAAATTTGAGATTTGAAGGCCAAAGTACATATCGTGATACTACATGAAATAGTATCGAAATATTGGTAAAATGAATATATTTACGTAATATCAAACTACATCAAAAACGTGAAAAAAGTCATTATTATACCAAATTTGAGGATTTTAACTTCGAATCATAGAGCGATGTTTCGTATTTTTTAGACCCTAGAAAAGACGTATAAAGATGTTGTTTCCAATACAAATGATAAAAATCAATGTGTTTTCATTAGAATTAACTAAAATGTTCCTGATTTTCCGTTATATTACCGATGGAAGATGTACACGTATTCCAATCTAATCCGGCTGAAACGTCGATATATGCAATAAAAACAGAACTTCTCCCCTTTTCAATATCTTACTCAGTATTTTAACGAGAAACAAATAAATGATTGGAAATGAAGTATTTAAGGTTATTTTCTGATCAATTATGTGTTTGCATAATTTTTATCGTATATTTAATGAGTTAATAACAATAAACTGAAAATTCACAAAAACGTGGAAAAACGGCAAAATATTGCCTAATTCGATGATATTTTGTTTAAATCACATAAAGGAAAAAAGGATGATAAAGGTCAAAATATTGCTAAATTCGATGATTTTTAGTACAAAACAAAATGCATGAAAACTTGCTTAAAAATGCAAAATTTGCGAAATTCTGAGATTTGAAGGCCAAATCACATATTGTTAGAAAACATGAAGTAGTATCAAAATATTGGTAAAAACGAATATATATACGTAAAATCACACTACATGAATAACGAGAAAAGTCACTATATTACCATATTTGAGGATTTTAACTTCAAATCATGGAGCGAGGTTTCGTATTATTTAGATCCAAGAAAAGACATACGACAATGTTGTTTCAAATGCAAATGATAAAAATCAATGTGTTTTCATTTGAATTAACTAAAATGTTCCTGATTTTCGGTTTATATTACCAATGGAAGATGTATACGTAAAACCGCTCTAATCCGGCTGAAACGTCGATATATGCAATAAAAACAGAACTTCTCCCCTTTTCAATATCTTACTCAGTATTTTAACGAGAAACAAATAGATGCTTGAAAATGAAGTATTTAATGTTATTTTCTGATCAATTATGTGTTTGCATAATTTTTATCGTATATTTAATGAATTAATAACAATAAACTGAAAATTCACAAAAACGTGGAAAAACGGCAAAATATTGCCTAATTCGATGATATTTTGTTTATATCACATAAAGGAAAAGGGGGATGATAAACGTCAAAATATTGCTAAATTCGATGATTTTTAGTACAAAACAAAATGCAAGAAAACATGCTTACAATGCAATTTTATGCGAAAATTTGAGATTTGAAGGCCAAAGCACATATCGTGATACTAAATGAAATAGTATCGAAATATTGGTAAAAATGAATATATTTACGTAATATCAAACTACATCAAAAACGTGAAAAAAGTCATTATTACACCAAATTTGAGGATTTTAGCTTTCGAATCATAGAGCGACGTTTCGTATTTTTTAGACCCTACAAAAGATGTTGCTTCCAATACAAATACTAAAAATCAATGTGTTTTCATTAGAATTAACTAAAATGTTCCTGATTTTCCGTTTATATTACCGATGGAAGATGTTCACGTAAAACCGCTCTAATCCGGCTGAAACGTCGATATATGCAATAAAAACAGAACTTCTCCCCTTTTCAATATCTTTCTCTGTATTTTAATCGAGGAAACAAAAAGATGATTGAAAATGAAGTATTTAAGGTTATTTTCTGATCAATTATGTGTTTGCATAATTTTTCTCGTATATTTAATGAATTAATAACAATAAACTGAAAATTCACAAAAACGTGGAAAAACAGCAAAATATTGCCTAATTCGATGATATTTTGTTTATATCACATAAAGGAAAAGGGGATGACCAACGTCAAAATATTGCTGAATTCGATGATTTTTAGTACAAAACAAAATGCAAGAAAACTTGCTTAAAAATGCAAAATTTGCGAAATTCTGAGATTTGAAGGCAAAATCACATATTGTTAGAAAACATGAAGTAGTATCGAAATATTGGTAAAAACGAATATATATACGTAAAATCACACTACATGAATAACGTGAAAAAAGTCACTATATTATCATACTTGAGGATTTTAACTTCAAATCATAGAGCGAGGTTTCGTATTATGTAGATCCAAGAAAAGACATATGACAATGTTGTTTCAAATGCAAATGATGAAAATCAATGTGTTTTCATTAGAATTAACTAAAATGTTCCTGATTTTCCGTTTATATTACCGATGGAAGATGTACACGTAAAACCGCTCTAATCCGGCTGAAACGTCGATATATGCAATAAAAACAGAACTTCTCCCCTTTTCAATATCTTACTCAGTATTTTACCGTGAAACAAATAGATGATTGAAAATGAATTATTTAAGGTTATTTTCTGATCAATTATGTGTTTGCATAATTTTTATCGTATATTTAATGAATTAATTACAATAAACTGAAAATTCGCAAAAACGTGGAAAAACGGCAAAATATTGCCTATTTCGATGATATTTTGTTTATATCACTTAAAGGAAAAGGGGATGATAAACGTCAAAATATTGCTAAATTCGATGATTTTTAGTACAAAACAAAATGCAAGAAAACTTGCTTACAATGCAATTTTATGCGAAAATTTGAGATTTGAAGGCCAAAGCACATATCGTGATACTACATGAAATAGTATCGAAATATTGGTAAAAATGAATATATTTACGTAATATCAAACTACATCAAAAACGTGAAAAAAGTCATTATTATACCAAATTTGAGGATTTTAACATCGAATCATAGAGCGACTTTTCGTATTTTTTAGACTCTAGAAAAGACGTATAAAGATGTTGCTTCCAATACAAATGATAAAAATCAATGTGTTTTCATTAGAATTAACTAAAATGTTCCTGATTTTCCGTTTATATTACCGATGGAAGATATACACGTAAAACAGCTCAATTCCGGCTGAAACGTCGATATATGCAATAAAAACCGAACTTCTCCTCTTTTCAATATCTTACTCAGTATTTTAGCGAGAAACAAATAGTTGATTGAAAGTGAAGTATTTAAGGTTAATTTCAAATCAATTAAGTGTTTACATCATTTCTATCGTATATATTGTATAACTATTGATAACAATAAACTGAAAATTCACAAAAACGTGGAAAAACAGCAAAATATTGCCTAATTCGATTATATTTTGTTTATATCACATGAAGGAAAAGGGGATGATAAACGTCAAAATATTACTAAATTCGATGATTTTTAGTACGCAACAAAATGCAAGAAAACATGCTTAAAATGCAATATTATGCGAAATTATGAAATTTGAAGACAAAATCACATATCTTGATACTACATGAAATAGTATCGGTATATTGGTAAAATGAATATATTTACGTAATATCAAACTACAAAAAAAACGTGAAAATGTCACTATTATACCAAATTTGAGGATTTTAACTTCGAATCATTAAGCGAGGTTTCGTATTATTAAGATCCAAGAAGACATATGACAATGTTGTTTCCAATACAAATGATAAAAATCAATGTGTTTTCATTTGAATGAACTAAAATGTTCCTGATTTTCCGTTAATATTACCGATGGAAAATGTACACGTAAAAGCGCCCAGTTCCGGCTGAAACGTCGATATATGCAATAAAAACCGAACTTCTCCCCTTTTCAATATGTTTCTAAGTATTTTAACGAGAAACAAATAGTTGATTGAAAATGAGGTATTTAAGGTTATTATGTAATCAATTATATGTTTGCATCATTTTTATCGTATATTTAATGAATTAATACCAATAAGCTGAAAATTCACAGAAACGTGGAAAAACGGCAAAATATTGCCAAATTCGATGATAATTTGTTTAAATCACAAAAAGGAAAAGGGGATGATGAACGTCAAAATATTGCTAAGGTCGATGATGTTTAGTACGAAACAAAATGCAAGAAAACTTGCTTAAAATGCAATATTATGCGAAAATCTGATATTTGAAGGCCAAATCACATATCGTGAGAAAACATGAAGTAGTATCGAAATATTGGTAAAAGGAATATATTTACGAAAAATCACACCACATGAAAAACGTGAAAAAAGTCACTATTTTACCATATATGAGGATTTTAACTTCAAATTATAGAGCGAGGTTTCGTATTATTTAGATCCAAGAAAAGACATATGACAATGTTCTTCCAATACAAATGATAAAAATGAATGTGTTTTCATTATAATTAACTAAAATGTTCCTGATTTTCCGTTTATATTACCGACGGAAGAGGTACACGTAAAACCGCTCTTATCCGGCTGAAACGTCGATATATGCAATAAAAACAGAAATTCTCCCCTTTTCAATATCTTACTCAGTATTTCAACGAGAAACAAATAGTTGATTGAAAATGAGGTATTTAAGGTTAATTTCTAATCAATTATATGTTTGCATCATTTTTATCGTATAATTAATGAATTAATAACAATAAACTGAAATTTACAAAAACGTGGAAAAACAGCATTCCTCTCTTAAGCCTCTGCATCATTCTCTTCAGCCTCTGCATTCCTCTCTTTAGCCTCTGCATCACTCACGTAAGCCTCTGCATCACTCTCTTAAGCCTCTGCATCCCTTTTTTGAACCTCCATCAATTTCTTAAGCCTCTGCATCCCTTTCTTGAGCCTTTGCATCACTCTCTTGAACTCCTGCATCCCTCTCATGAGCCTCTGCATCATTCTTCTGAGCCTTTGCATCACTCGCTTAAGCCTCTGTATCCCTCTCTTGAGCCTCTGCGTCTCTCTCTTGAGCCTCTGCATCCCTCTCTTAAGCCTCTGCAACACTCTCTTCAGCCTCTGCATCACTCTCTTAAGCCTCTGCATCCCTTTCTTGAGCCTCTGCATCACTTTCTTAAGCCTCTTCATCCCTTTCTTGAGCCTTTGCATCACTCTCTTGAACTCCTGCATCCCTCTCATGAGCCTTTGCATCATTCTCCTGAGCCTTTGCATCACTCTCCTAAGCCTCTGCATCCCTCTCTTGAGCCTCTGCGTCACTCTCAAGAGCCTCTACATCCCTCCTTGTGCCTCTGCATCCCTCACTTGAGCCTCTGCATCCGTCTGCTGAGCCCCTGCATCCCTCTCATGAGCCTCTGCATACCCTCTTGAGCCTCTGCGTCACTCTCTTAAACCTCTGCATCCTCTCTTGAGCCTCTGCATCACTGTCAAGAGCCTCTGCATCCCTCTCTTGTTCCTCTGTATCCCTCACATAGATCTGCATCCCTCTCTTGAGCCTCTGCATCCCTCTCTTGGGCCGCAGCATCCCTCAAGAGGCTCAACAGAGGGATTCAGGGGCTCAAGAGAGGGATGCGGATGCTCAAGTGAGGGAAGCAGGACAAGAGAGGGATGCAGAGGTTCTTGCGAGTGACGCAGAGGCTCAAGAGAGGGATGCAGAGGCTCTTGGGAGTGATGCAGAGGCTCAAGAAAGGGATGCAGAGGCTGAAGAGAGTGATTCGGGGGGCTTACGAGAGTGATGCAGAGGCTTAAGAGAGTGCTGCAGAGGCTTAAGAGAGTGATGCAGAGGCTCAAGCGAGGGATGCAGAGGCTCAAGAGAGGGATGCAGGGTCTCAAGAGAGGGATGCAGAGGCTCAAGTGAGAGATGAAGAGGCACAAGAGAGGGATGCAGAGGCTCTTGAGAGTGACGCAGAGGCTCAAGAGAGGAATGCAGAGGCTTAAGAGAGTGATACAAAGGCTCAGGAGAGGGATGCAGAGGCTCAATGAGAGGGATGCAGTAGTTCAGAGAGTGATGCAGAGGTTCAAGAAGGGGATGCAGAGGCTTAAGAAAGTGATGCAGAGGCTCAAAAAAGGGATGCAGAGGCTTACGAGAATGATGTAGAGGCTTACGTGAGGGATGCAGAGGCTCAAGAGTATGATGCAGAGGCTAAAGAGAGTGATGCAGAGAATCAAGAGAGTGACGCAGAGGCTTAAGAGAGTGATGCAGAGTCTTAGGAGAAGGATGCAGAGGCTCAATAGAGGGATGCAGAGGCCGAAAGAGGGATGCGGAAGCTCAAGAGAGGGATGCAGAGGCTCAAGTGAGGGATGCAGAGGCACAAGAGAGTGATGCAAAGGCTCACGAGAGGGATGCAGAGGCTCATCAGAGGGATGCAGGAGTTCAAGATAGGGATGCAGAGGCTCAAGAGAGTGATTCAGAGGATTACGAGAGTTATGCAGAGGCTTAAGAGAGTGATGCAAAGGCTTAAGATATGGATGCAGAGGCTCAAGCGAGGGATGCAGAGTCTCAAGAGAGGGATGCAGGGGCTCAGGAGACGGATGCAGAGGCTCAAGTGAAGGATGCAGAGGCACAAGAGAGGGATGCAGAGGCTCTTGAGAGTGACGCAGAGGCTCAAGAGAGGGATGCAGAGGGTTAGGAGAGTGATGCAAAGGCTCAGGGGAGGGATGCAGAGGCTCATGAGAGGGATGCAGGAGTTCAAGAGAGTGAGGCAAAGGCTCAAGAAAGGGATGCAGAGGTTTAAGAAAGTATGCAGAGGCTCAAAAAAGGGATGCAGAGGCTTAAGAGAGTGATGCAGAGGCTGAAGAGAGTGTTGCAGAAGCTCAAGAGAGTGATGCAAAGACTCAAGAGGGTGATGCAGAGACTGAAGAGAGTGTTGCAGAGGCTTAAGAGAGGGATGCAGAGGCTCAAGAGAGGGATGCAGAGGGTTAAGAGAGTGATGCAGAGGCTGAAGAGAGTGTTGCAGAGGCATAAGAGAGGGATGCAGAGGCTCAAGAGAGTGATGCAAAGGCTCAAGAGAGTGATGCAGAGGCTTAAGAGAGGGATGCAGAGGCTCAAGAGAGGGATGTAGAGGCTAAAGAGCGTGATGCAGAGGCTCAAGAGAGGGATGCAGAGGCTCAAGAGAGAGATGCAGAGGCTTAAGAGAGTGATGCAAAAGTTCAAGAGTGTGATGCAGAGGCACAAGAGAATGAGGTAGAGGCTTAAGAGAGGGATGCAGAGGCTCAAGAGAATGATGCACCGCTCAAGAGAGTAATGCAGAGGCTTAAGAGAGGGATGCAGAAGATCGAGAGAGTGATGCAAAGGCTTCAGAGAGGAATGCAGAGGCTGAAGAGAATGATGCAGAGGCATAAGAGAGGGATGCATAGGCTGAAGAGAATAATGCAGAGGCTTAAGAGAGTTATGCAGGGGCTCAAGAGAGTGATGTAGAGGCTCAAAAGAGTGATGCAGAGGCTTAACAGAGTGATTCAGAGGCTTACGAGAGTGATGCAGAGGCTTAAGAGAGTGATGCAGAGGCTTAAGAGAGGTATGCAGAGGCTGAAGAGAGGGATGCTAAGGTTCAAGAGAGGGATGCAGGGGCTCAAGAGAGGGATGCAGAGGCTATCGTGAGGGAAGCAGAGGCACAAGAGAGGGATGCAGGGGCTCTTGAGAGTGACGCAGAGGCTCAAGAGAGGGATGCAGAGGCTTAAGAGAGTGATGCAAAGGTTCAAGTGAGGGATGCAGAGGCTCATGTGAGGGATGCAGGAGTTCAAGAGAGTGATGCAGAGGCTTAAGAGAGGGATGCAGAGGCTCAAGTGAGGGATAATGAGGCACTAGAGAGGGATGCAGAGGCTCTTGGGGGTGATGCAGAGGCTCAAGAGAGGGATGCATAGGCTCAAGAGAGTGATTCAGAGGCTTACGAGAGTAATGCAGAGGCTTAAGAGAGTGATGCAAAGGCTCAAGTGAGGGATGCAGAGGCTCATGTGAGGGATGCGGGAGTTCAAGAGAGTGATGCAGAGGCTCAGGAGAGGGATGCAGACGCTCAAGTGAGGGATAAAGAGGCACAAGAGAGGGAAGCAGAGGCTTAAGAGAGTGATGCAGAGGCTAAAGAGAGTGATGCAGAGGCTGAAGAGAGTGATGCAGAGGCTCAAGAGAGTGATGCAGAGGATCAAGAGAGTGATGCAGAGGCTCGAGAGTGATTCAGATGCTTACGAGAGTGATGCAGAGAAACAAGAGAGTGATGCAGAGGCTCAAGAGAGTTATGCAGAGGCCTCAACAGAGGGATTCAGAGGCTTAGGAGAGTGATGCAGAGGCTGAAGAGAGTGTTGCAGAGGCTCAAGAAAGGGATGAAGAGGCTGAAGAGAGTGATGCAGAGGCTCAAGAAGGGATGCAGAGGCTCATGAAAGTGATGCAGAGGCTTAAGAGAGTAAGGCAGAGGCTTAGGAGAGGGATGCAAAGGCTCAAGAGAGTAATGCAGAGGCTTAAACGGTGATGCCGAGGCTCAAGAGAGTGATGCAGAGGCTTAAGAGAGGGATGCAGGGGCTCAAGAGAGTGATGCAGAGGCTCAAGAGAGTGATTCAGAGGCTTAAGAGAGTGATGCAGAGGCTTAAGAGAGTGATACAGAGGCTTAAGAGAGGGATGCAGAGGCTCAAGAGAGGGATGCAGAGGCCCAAGAGAGGATGCAGAGGCTCACGAAAGGGATTCAGTGGCTCAAGTGTGGGATGCAGAGGCTCAAGAGAGGGATGCAGAGGCTTAAGAGAGTGATGCAAAGGCTCAAGAAAGGGATGCAGAGGCTCATGAGAGGGATGCAGGAGTTCAAGAGAGGGATGCAGAGGCTCAAGAAAGTGATTCAGAGGCTTTCGAGAGTGATGCAGAGGCTCAAGAAAGTGATTCAGAGGCTTACGAGAGTGATGCATTGGCTTCAAAGTGTGATGCAGAGGCTTAAGAGAGGGATGCAGAGGCTCAAGCGAGGGATGCAGGGCTGAAGAGAGGGATGCAGAGGCTCAAGTGAGGGATGCAGAGGCACCAACGAACTCTCTCCATTTAGACGCTAGGCCTCCAGTTTGTGTGTGTGTGTGTTCCTATCAAATAAATGTATTTATCCTCTTTTATATCTACTACATCTATTTCTCTCTAACACACACACACACACACACACACACACACACACACACACACACACACACACACACACACACACACACACACACACACACACACACACACACACACACACACACATACACACACACACACAAACACACACACACACACACACACACACACACACACACACACACACACACACACACACAAACACACACACACACACACACACACACACACACACACCACACACACACACCACAACACACACACACACACACACACACACACACACACACACACACACACACACACACACAAACTGGAGGCCTAGCGTCTAAATGGAGAGAGTTCGTTGGTTATAATCCTAATGGTCCCCGATCGAATCCCGGTTGATGCAATAGCAAATCGAAAGATATTCTTTATCCTGATTCGACTGTTCACCTAGCACAAATGTATCCATCAATGTATCCATCTATCTTTCGACTTATATCTGTCAATCCATCAATCTATCTTCCCATTAAACCAACCATTTATCATTATATACATCTATCTATCTATGAATCCGTCCATCAACTCATCTTTCTATCCATCCATATAGTCATCTGTCTTTCCGTCCATCAACTCATCTATGCATCCTTCTATCCGTCAATATATATATTTAGTTATCAATGTATCCATCCATCTATATACCTATATAAATTTTCCATTAATCTATCCATTTATCATAACCATCTATCAACACCCTCCCACTCCCTCTCCTATTTTACTACCAAACTCCCTCCTCTCGTTCTGGCACCTTCTCCTTCCCTTTTCCTCCCTCTCATAAACCTGCTCATCCTCCATCCTTCTGCCCTTCCCACTCCCGCCCCTATCCCATCCCTCCCTTCCCATCGTCTTCCCTCTCGCCGCAGATCCATCCCTTCGTTCTCATTCCTTCCGACGCTTCTCACTGTCGCCCTTCCCTCTGTTTTTCCTCCCTCCCGTTGCTAGTCCTTTAGTCCGTTGAGCCTCTGCATCACTCTCTGGAGCCTCTGCATTACTCTCTTGAGCCTCTGCATCACTCTCTTAAGCCTCTGCATCTCTCTCTTCAGCCTCTGCATCACTCTCTTGAGCCTCTGCATCACTCTCTTAAGCCTCTGCATCTCTCTCTTCAGAATCTGCATCACTCTCTTCATCCTCTGCATCACTCTCTTGAGCCTCTGCATCACTCTCTTGAGCCTCTGCATCACTCTCTTGAGCCTCTGCATCACTCTCTTGAGCCTCTGCATTACTCTTCTGCACCACTCGCTTAAGCCTCTGCATCTCTCTCTTCAGCCTCTGCATCACTCTCTTTAGCCTCTGCATCACTCTCTTGAGTATCTGCATCACTCTCTTGAGCCTCTGCATCACTCTCTGGAGCCCTGCATCTCTCTCTTGAGCCTCTGCATCACTCTCTTGAGCCTCTGAATCACTCTCTAGAGCCTCTGCATCACTCTCTTGAGTCTCTGCATCACTCTCTGGAGCTTCAGCATCTCTCTCTTGAGCCTCTGCATCACTCTCTTGAGCCTCTGAATCACTCTCTAGAGCCTCTGCATCACTCTCATAAGCCTCTGCTTCCCTCTCTTGATCCTCTGCATCACTCTCTTGAGCCTCTGCATCACTCTCTTGATCCTCTGCATCACTCTCTTCAGCCTCTGCATCCCTCTCTTGAGCCTCTGCATCACTCTTTTAAGCCTCTGCATCACTCTCTTGAGCCTCTGCATCACTCTCTTGATCCTCTGCATCACTCTCTTGAGCTTCTGCATCCCTCTCTTGAGCCTCTGCATCCCTCACTTGAGCCTCTGCATCACTCTCTTGAGCCTCTGCATCACTCTCTTGAGCCTCTGCATCACTCTCTTGAGCCTCTGCATCCCTCTTTTGATGCTCTGCATCACTCTCTTGAGCCTCTGCATCATTCTCTTGAGCCTCTGCATCCCTCTCTTAAGCTCTACATCACTCTCTTGAGACTCTGCATCCCTCTCTTAAGCCTCTACATCGCTCTCTGGAGCCTCTGCATCTCTCTTTGGAGCCTCAGCATCCCTCTCTTGAGGGATGCTGAGGCTCGAGGCTCGAGAGAGTGATGCAGAGGCCTGAAGAGAGGGATTCAGAGGCTTAAGAGAGTGATGCAGAGGCTGAAGAAAGTGTTGAAGAGGCTCAAGAGAGGGACGCAGAGGCTCAAGAGAGTGATGCAGAAGCTCAGGAGAGTTATGCAGAGTCTCAAGAGAGTGATGCAGAGGCAAACGAGAGTGATGCAGATGATCAAGAGAGGGATGCAGAGGCTTAAGAGAATGATGCAGAGGCTGAAGAGAGTGTTGCAAAGGCTTAAGAGAGGGATGCAGAGCCTCAAGCGAGTGATGCAGAGGTTCAAGAGAGTGATGCAGAGGCTCAAGAGAATGATGCAGAGGCTTAAGAGAGGGATGCAGAGGCTCAAGAGAGGGATGTAGAGGCTCAAGAGAGTGATGCAGAGGCTTAAGTCTTGAGCCTCTGCATCCCTCTCTTAAGCCCTGCAACACTCTCCTCAGCCTCTGCATCAATATCTTAAGCCTCTGCATCTCTCTCTTAATCATCTGCATTACTCTCGTAAGCCTCTGCATCACTCTCATGAGCCTCTGCATAACTCTCTTCTGCCTCGGCATCACTCTCTTGAGCCTCTGCATCCCTCTCTTCAGTCTCTGCAACACTCTCTTCAGCCTCTGCATCACTCTCTTAGCCTCTGAATCCCTCTCTTGAGGCCTCTGCATCACTTTCTCGAGCTTCTGCATCACTCTCCTGATCCTCTGCATCAATCTTCTTAAGCCTCTGCATCACTCTCTTGAAACTCTGCATAACTCACTTGAGCTTCTGCATCACTCTCTTCAGCCTCTGCATCACTCTCCTAATCCTCTGCTTCCCTCTCGTGATCCTCTGCATCACTCTTTTGAGCCTCGGCATCACTCTCTTAATCCTCTGGATCACTCTCTTGAGCCTCTGCATCACTCTCTTGAGCCTCTACATCACTCTCTTGAGCCTCTGCATCACTCTCTTCAGCCTCTGCATCACTCTCTTATGCCTCTGCATCCCTCTCTTGATCCTCTGCATCACTCTCTTGAGCCTCTGCATCATTCTCTGAGAATCTGCATCCCTCTCTTAAGCCTCTATATCATTCTCTTGACCCACTGCATCACTCTGTTGAGCCTCTGCCTCACTCTCTTAAGCCTCTGCATCTCTCTCTTCAGCCTTTGCATCACTCTCTGGAGCCTCTGCATCCCTCTCTTGAGCCTCTGCATCACTCCCATGACCCTCTGCACCCCTCTCTTGTGCTTCTTTATTCCTCACTTGAGCCTCTGCATCCCTCTCTTGAGCCTCTGCATCACTCTCTTGAACTCCTGCATCCCACACATGAGCCTGTGCATCCCTCACTTGAGCCTTTGCATCACTCTCTTAAGCCTCTGCATCCCTCTCTTGAGCCTCTGCATCACTCTCTCGAGCCTCTGCATCACTCTCTTGAGCCTCTGCATCACTCTCTTGAGCCTCTGCATCACTCTCTTAAACCTCTGCATCCCTCTCTTGATCCTCTGCATCACTCTCTTGAGCTATGCATCATTCTCTTTAGCCTCTACATCCCTCTCTTAAGCCTCTACATCATTCTCTTGAGCCCATGCATCCTCTCCTGAGCCTCTGCATCACTCTCTTAAGCCTCTGCATCTCTCCCTACAGCCTCTGCATCACTCTCTTGATCCTCTGCATCACTCTCTTGAGCCTCTGTATCATTCTCTTAAGCCTCTGCATCCTCTCTTGAGCCTCTGCAACACTCTCAAGTGCCTCTGCATCTTTCTCTTGTGCCTCTGCATCCCTCACTTTAGCCTCTGCATCCCTGACTTTAGCCTCTGCATCCCTCTCTTGAGCCTCTGCATCCATCTCTTGAGCCATCTGCATCCCTCTCTTAAGCCTCTGCATCACTCTCTTGAGCCTCTCCATTACTCTCTTGAGCCCTGCATCCCTCTCTTGAGCTTCTGCATCACTCTCTTGAGCCTCTGCATCACCGAATTAGGCCATTATCATCAAATGAGGCCATATTTTGCCTTTTTCCATGTTTTTGTGAATTATCAGTTTATTGTTATTAATTTATTATATATACGATAAAAATGATTTATTTAAATAAATAAAATTTATTATTTTTAAATAAATATTATTTATTTAAATAAATCAATAAAATATATAACAATTTTATATTTATAAATATATATATTTAAATATTGATCTGTATGGATATGGACCCTGTGGGCCAGGAGGTCATCTGTGTCCCCTCAGATGGTCTCCCTTATCACAGTTTGTGTCTATGGATGTGTGTGAGTGTGTGAGTGTGAGTGTCACTGTGAGTGTCCGGGTGAGTGTGGGTGTCCCTGTGAGTGTCCGGATGATTATGTGTCCGGTTACATCTGTGGTTTCAGGAGGCCATCTGTGTCCCCTCAGATGGCCCCTTATCACAGTCTATGGATGTGTGTGTGTGAGTGTCCCTGTGAATGTTCGGATAAGTGTGTGTGTGTGTGTGTGTGTGTGTGAGTGTCCGGATTTATGTGAGGTTTGGTTTCAGGAACCATTTGTGTCCATACTCCCCCAAATCTCCTCCCTTATTCCCACCGTGGGTTCGAATCCCAGGTGATTAGACCTACCCTAGGTCTATGAATCCAAGGTATCCATCCGTGGGCCCAACGGATTTCACCCCTTCTCCACTTTCCTAGGGCCAGGCCAGTTCCAGCTATCCAGGGAACCTGTCGAAACAGAGGCAGCTACAGGAGGGGACACACAAATATTTGTGCCCTGCAGTTACACAGCCGTTCCGACAGGCTCGATCGCAATCTATCCAGATGAGAACACGTTCTCCTCCGACTAGACCACGCTGGAGTCGCTGTATGTTTAAAATTTGGTTCCTTTATTTATAGTTAGTATTTTTGGTGTATTAATTGATTTGTTTTATATTTTTAATGACTTAGGTAGAGTGATTTAGGGAGTGGGGGGAGGTACTGGGGGAGGTGGTAGCGTGTGTAGTAGATTATACGAGATCGTGGTTAGTTAGTATTTATCTAGTTGTGTTCACCTAGTTGTTCTTGCGAGGGTTGAGCTCTGCTCTTTCGGCCCGCCTCTCAACTGTCAATCAATCAATTTTTACTAACTAATAAAAAAAATTTCCACATACACACACCCAGGAAGCAGCCCGTAACAGGTGTCTAATGCCCAAGTACCAATGTACTGCTAGGTAAGAGGAGCATCAGAATGAATGAAACTCTGCTGATTTTCGTTTGCGCAATCACCGGGGGATCGAACTTTGACCCTAGCATTACGAGTCCAGAGCGCTGTCCACTCAGCTATAAAGCCCCCTAGTGTGTGCATTGGTGCAAAAGATAATTTGGGAGAGGTTAATGGAAAGGAATGATGTTTGGTGGCCTTGAAGTCACTGGAAGAGGGTTGCCAGTTATGAATTTAAATTATAAATTGATTAAGATAGGATATATATGCAAAAGACGTTGTGAGAGATAGTAAGAAAAGTGTTTCTGACTGAGGTTAGGTACTGTGTGGTTGACTTGTATGTTAGGAAAAAGAATATTTATAAGAAACATAGATGTTCTTTAGAAATGTTTGTTTGCAAATAGTTGCAAATTATTGGGTAAAAAACCAATGGTTACCGTACCTTGAACAAACACACGTGAGCACCATTAGTCGACGGGGGTCAGGGAGTGAGAGTCAACAGCGAAACAGTAACAAAAAATGTGACAATAATGGGAAACTATGTCATTCAAACGTATACATGTTAACCATATAAATTACAGTAACACTAAACGCGCGCATACGTACATATGTCAATCAATTTACATAAATAAACATTCACTAATATGTACTTTTAAAATGGACACATACAGATAATTACCGTACACATGTCAGTTTAATTACAGGTACACATAAACACATATAGCTTTACGTGTCTGTCGGTCATGACAATAATACACATGGATACGAACACAAAACAGTCCATTATCAACTAGTGTGTGTGTGTGTGTGTGTGTGTTTGTGTGTGTGTGTGTGTGTATTCTCTCCTGGTTCTGTTTGCAGGGGTTGAGCTCTGGCTGTTTGGTCCCGCCTCTGTGTGTATGTGTATGTATGTGTGTGTGCGTGTGTGTGTGTGTGTGTGTGTATTCTCAACTGGTTCTGTTTGCAGGGGTTGAGCTCTGGCTCTTTGGTCCCGCCTCTGTGTGTGTGTGTGTATGTGTGTGTGTGTGTGTGTGTGTGTTTTCTCCCCTGGTTCTGTTTGCAGGGGTTTAGCTCTGGCTCTTTGGTCCCGCCTCTGTGTGTGTGTGTGTGTGTGTGTGTGTGTGTGTGTGTGTGTGTGTATGTGTGTGTGTGTGTATGTGTGTGTGTGTGTGTGTGTGTGTGTGTGTGTGTGTGTGTGTGTGTGTGTGTGTGTGTGTGTGTGTGTGTGTGTGTGTGTGTGTGTGTGTGTGTGTGTTGCGCGTGTGTGTGTGTGTGTGTGTGTGTGTGTATTCACCTAGTTGTATTCACTTAGTTGTGTTTGCGGGGGTTGAGCTTTGCTCTTTCGGCCCGCCTCTCAACTGTCAATCAACTGTTTACTAACTACACTAACTACTTTTTTTTTTTTTTTTTTCACACCACACACACACACCCCAGGAAGCAGCCAGTGACAGCTGACTAACTCCCAGGTACCTATTTACTGCTAGGTAACAGGGGCATTCAGGGTGAAAGAAACTTTGCCCATTTGTTTCTGCCTCGTGCGGGAATCGAACCCGCGCTACAGAATTACGAGTCCTGCGCGCTATCCACCAGGCTACGAGGCCCCCTGAACAGTCGAATCAGGATAAAGAATATCTTTCGATTTGCTATTGCATCAACCGGGATTCGATCGGGGACCATTAGGATTATAACCAACGAACTCTCTCCATTTAGACGCTAGGCCTCCAGTTTGTGTGTGTGTGTGTGTGTGTGTGTGGGTGTGTGTGTGTGTGTTTTATCATTATATTTACTATATGTATCTGCAGAATCGAGTTATTAGCTCTTAGACCCCGCCTATCAAATAAATGTATTTATCCTCTTGTATATCTACTACATCTATTTCTCTCTAACTAACACACACACAAATACACACACACACACACACACACACACACACACACACACACACACACACACACACACACACACACACACACACACACACACACACACACACACACACACACACACACACACACACACACACACACACACACACACACACACACACGCACACACACACACACACACACACACACACACACAAACTGGAGTCCTAGCGTCTAAATGGAGAGAGTTCGTTGGTTATAATCCTAATGTTCCCCGATCGAATCCCGGTTGATGCAATAGCAAATCGAAAGATATTCTTTATCCTGATTCGACTGTTCACCTAGCACAAATGTATCCATCAATGTATCCATCTATCTTTCGACTTATATCTGTCAATCCATCAATCTATCTTCCCATTAAACCAACCATTTATCATTATATACATCTATCTATCTATGAATCCGTCCATCAACTCATCTTTCTATCCATCCATATAGTCATCTGTCTTTCCGTACATCAACTCATCTATGCATCCGTCTATCCGTCAATATATATATTTAGCTATCAATGTATCCATCCATCTATATACCTATATAAATTTTCCATTAATCTATCCATTTATCATAACCATCTATCAACACCCTCCCCACTCCCTCTCCTATTTTACTACCAAACTCCCTCCTCTCGTTCTGGCACCTTCTCCTTCCCTTTTCCTCCCTCTCATAAACCTGCTCATCCTCCATCCTTCTGCCCTTCCCACTCCCGCCCCTATCCCATCCCTCCCTTCCCATCGTCTTCCCTCTCGCCGCAGATCCATCCCTTCGTTCTCATTCCTTCCGACGCTTCTCACTGTCGCCCTTCCCTCTGTTTTTCCTCCCTCCCGTTGCTAGTCCTTTAGTCCGTTGAGCCTCTGCATCACTCTCTGGAGCCTCTGCATTACTCTCTTGAGCCTCTGCATCACTCTCTTAAGCCTCTGCATCTCTCTCTTCAGCCTCTGCATCACTCTCTTGAGCCTCTGCATCACTCACTTAAGCCTCTGCATCTCTCTCTTCAGCCTCTGCATCACTCTCTTTATCCTCTGCATCACTCTCTTAAGCCTCTGCATCACTCTCTTGAGCCTCTCCATTACTCTCTTGAGCCCCTGCATCCCTCTCTTGAGCTTCTGCATCACTCTCTTGAGCCTCTGCATCACCGAATTAGGCCATTATCATCAAATGAGGCCATATTTTGCCTTTTTCCATGTTTTTGTGAATTATCAGTTTATTGTTATTAATTTATTATATATACGATAAAAATGATTTATTTAAATAAATAAAATTTATTATTTTTAAATAAATATTATTTATTTAAATAAATAAATAAAATATATAACAATTTTATATTTATAAATATATATATTTAAATATTGATCTGTATGGATATGGACCCTGTGGGCCAGGAGGTCATCTGTGTCCCCTCAGATGGTCTCCCTTATCACAGTTTGTGTCTATGGATGTGTGTGAGTGTGTGAGTGTGAGTGTCACTGTGAGTGTCCGGGTGAGTGTGGGTGTCCCTGTGAGTGTCCGGATGATTATGTGTCCGGTTACATCTGTGGTTTCAGGAGGCCATCTGTGTCCCCTCAGATGGTCTCCCTTATCACAGTCTATTGATGTGTGTGTGTGAGTGTCCCTGTGAATGTTCGGATAAGTGTGTGTGTGTGTGTGTGTGTGTGAGTGTCCGGATTTATGTGAGGTTTGGTTTCAGGAACCATTTGTGTCCCTACTCCCCCAAATCTCCTCCCTTATTCCCACCGTGGGTTCGAATCCCAGGTGATTAGACCTACCCATCCCATTGTCTTCCCTCTCGCCGCAGATCCATCCCTTCCTTTTCCGACGCTTCTCACTGTCGCCCTTCCCTCTGTTTTTCCTCCCTCCCGTTGCTAGTCCTTTAGTCCGTTGAGCCTCTGCATCACTCTCTGGAGCCTCTGCATTACTCTCTTGAGCCTCTGCATCACTCTCTTAAGCCTCTGCATCTCTCTCTTCAGCCTCTGCATCACTCTCTTGAGCCTCTGCATCACTCACTTAAGCCTCTGCATCTCTCTCTTCAGCCTCTGCATCACTCTCTTTATCCTCTGCATCACTCTCTTGAGCCTCTGCATCACTCTCTTGAGCCTCTGCATCACTCTCTTGAGCCTCTGCATTACTCTTCTGCACCACTCTCTTAAGCCTCTGCATCTCTCTCTTCAGCCTCTGCATCACTCTCTTTAGCCTCTGCATCACTCTCTTGAGTCTCTGCATCACTCTCTTGAGCCTCTGCATCACTCTCTGGAGCCTCAGCATCTCTCTCTTGAGCCTCTGCATCACTCTCTTGAGCCTCTGAATCACTCTCTAGAGCCTCTGCATTCACTCTCTTGAGCCTCTGCATCACTCTCTGGAGCTTCAGCATCTCTCTCTTGAGCCTCTGCATCACTCTCTTGAGCCTCTGAATCACTCTCAAGAGCCTCTGCTTCACTCTCATAAGCCTCTGCTTCCCTCTCTTGACCCTCTGCATCACTCTCTTGAGCCTCTGCATCGCTCTCTTGATCCTCTGCATCCCTCTCTTCAGCCTCTGCATCCCTCTCTTGAGCCTCTGCATCACTCTCTTAAGCCTCTGCATCACTCTCTTGAGCCTCTGCATCACTCTCTTGATCCTCTGCATCACTCTCTTGAGCCTCTGCATCCCTCACTTGAGCCTCTGCATCCCTCACTTGAGCCTCTGGATCACTCTCTTGAGCCTCTGCATCACTCTCTTGAGCCTCTGCATCATTCTCTTGAGCCTCTGCATCCCTCTCTTAAGCCTCTACATCACTCTCTTGGGACTCTGCATCCCTCTCTTAAGCCTCTACATCGCTCTCTGGAGTCTCTGCATCTCTCTCTGGAGCCTCAGCATCCCTATCTTGAGGGATGCTGAGGCTCGAGGCTCGAGAGAGTGATGCAGAGGCCTGAAGAGAGGGATTCAGAGGCTTAAGAGAGTGATGCAGAGGCTGAAGAAAGTGTTGAAGAGGCTCAAGAGAGGGACGCGGAGGCTCAAGAGAGTGATGCAGAGGCTCAGGAGAGTTATGCAGAGTCTCAAGAGAGTGATGCAGAGGCTTACGAGAGTGATGCAGATGATCAAGAGAGGGATGCAGAGGCTTAAGAGAATGATGCAGAGGCTGAAGAGATTGTTGCAGAGGCTTAAGAGAGGGATGCAGAGCCTCAAGCGAGTGATACAGAGGTTCAAGAGAGTGATGCAGAGGCTCAAGAGAATGATGCAGAGGCTTAAGAGAGGGATGCAGAGGCTCAAGAGAGGGATGTAGAGGCTCAAGAGAGTGATGCAGAGGCTTAAGTCTTGAGCTTCTGCATCCCTCTCTTCAGTATCTGCAACACTCTATTCAGCCTCTGCATCACTCTCGTAAGCCTCTGAATCCCTCTCTTGAGGCCTCTGCATCACTCTTCGAGCTTCTGCATCACTCTCCTGATCCTCTGCATCAATCTCTTCAGCCTCTGCATCACTCTCTTGAACCTCTGCATAACTCTCTTGAGCCTTTGCATCACTCTCTTCAGCCTCTGCATCACTCTCCTAATCCTCTGCTTCCCTCTTGTGATCCTCTGCATCACTCTCTTGAGCCTCGGCATCACTCTCTTAATCCTCTGGATCACTCTCTTGAGCCTCTGCATCACTCTCTTGAGCCTCTACATCACTCTCTTGAGCCTCTGCATCACTCTCTTCAGCCTCTGCATCACTCTCTTATGCCTTTGCATCCCTCTCTTGATCCTCTGCATCACTCTCATGAGCCTCTGCATCATTCACTTGAGAATCTGCATCCCTCTCTTAAGCCTCTACATCATTCTCTTGACCCTCTGCATCACTCTGTTGAGCCTCTGCCTCACTCTCTTAAGCCTCTGCATCTCTCTCTTCAGCCTTTGCATCACTCTCTGGACCCTCTGCACCCCTCTCTTGTGCCTCTTTATTCCTCACTTGAGCCTCTGCATCCCTCTCTTGAGCCTCTGCATCATTCTCTTGAACTCCTGCATCCCACACATGAGCCTCTGCATCCTTCACTTGAGCCTTTGCATCACTCTCTTAAGCCTCTGCATCCCTCTCTTGAGCCTCTGCGTCACTCTCAAGACCCTCTGCATCCCTTTCTTGTGCCTCTGCTTTCCTCACTTGAGCCTCTGCATCCCTTTCTTGAGCCCCTGCATCCCTCTCTTGAGCCTCTGAATCACTCTGCTGAGCCTCTGCATCCCTCTCTTAAGCCTCTGCATCATTCTGTTGAGTCTCTGCATCACTCTCTTGAGCCTCTGCATCATTCTCTTCAGCCTCTGCATCCCTCTCTTAAGCCTCTGCATCATTCTCTTCAGCCTCTGCATCCTTCTCTTAAACCTCTGCATCATTCTCTTCAGCCTCTGCATTCCTCTCTGTAGCCTCTGCATCACTCTTATAAGCATCTGCATCGCTCTCGTAAGCCTCTGAATCACTCTCTTGAGCCTCTCCATCACTCTTTTGAGCCTCTCCATCACTCTTTTGAGCCTCTGCATCCCTCTCTTAAGCCTCTCCAACACTCTCTTCAGCCCCTGCACCACTCCCTTAAGCCTCTGCATCCCTTTTTTGAGCCTCTGCATCACTTTCTTAAGCCTCTGCATCCCTTTCTTGAGCCTTTGCATCACTCTGTTGAACTCCTGCATCCCTCTCCTGAGCCTCTGCGTCACTCTCAAGAGCCTCTGCATCCCTCTCTTGTGCCTCTGCATCCCTCACTAGAGCCTCTGCATTCGTCTGCTGAGCCCCTGCATCCCTCTCATGAGCCTCTGCATCCCTCTCATGAGCCTCTGCATAACTCTCATGAGCCTTTGCATCACTCTCTTAAGCATCTTCATCCCTCTCTTGAGCCTCTGCATCACTGTCAAGAGCCTCTGCATCCCTCTCTTGTGCCTCTGCATACCTCACGTGAGCCTCTGCATCTCTCACTTGAGCCTCTGCATCCCTCTCTTGGGCCTCTGCATTCCTCTATTGAGCCTCTGCCTCCTTCTCTTAACCCTCTGCATCACTCTCTTAAGCCTCTGCATCACTCTCTTGATTCTCTGCATCACTCTCTTGAGCCTCTGCATCATACTCTTGAGCCTCTGCATCCCTCTCTTCAGCCTCTGCATCACTCTTTTAAGCCTCTGAATCCCTCTCTTGAGGCCACTGCATCACTCTCTCGAGCCTCTGCATCACTCTCTGGATCCTCTGCATCACACTCTTGAGCGTCTGCATAGCTCTCTTAAGCCTCTGCATGCCTCTCTTGATCCTCTGCATTATTCTCTTGAGCCTCTGCATCATTCTCTTGAGCCTCTGCATCCCTCTCTTAAGCCTCTACATCATTCTCTTGAGCCTCTGCATCACTCTCTTGAGCTTCTGCATCACTCTCTTAAGCCTCTGCCTTTCTCTCTTGAGCCTCTGCATCACTCTCGTTAGCCTCTGCCTTTCTCTCTTGAACCTCTGCATCACTCTCTTGAGCTTCTGCATCATTCTCTTGAGCCTCTACATCCCTCTCGTAAGTCTCTACATCATTCTCTTGATCCCCTGTATCACTCTCTTGAGCCTCTGCATCACTCTCTTAAGCCTTTGCATCTCTATCTTCAGCCTCTGCATCACTCTTTTGATCCTCTGCATCACTCTCTTGAGCCTCTGCATCATTCTCTTGAGCCTCGGCATCACTCTCTTCAGCCTCTGCATCACTCTCTTAGGCCTCTGCATCCCTCTCTTGATCCTCTGCATCACTCTCTTGAGCCTCTGCATCATTCTCTTGAGCCTCTGCATCCCTCTCTTAAGCCTCTACATCATTCACTTGAGCCTCTGCATCACTCTCTTGAGCCTCTGCATAACTCTCTTAAGCCTCTGCATCTCTCTCTTCAGCCTCTGAATCACTCTCTTCAGCCTCTGCATCCCTCTTTTGAGCCTTTGCATTACTCTCTTAAGCCTCTGCATCCCTCTCTTGAGCCTCTGCATCACTCTCAAGAGCCTCTGCATCGCACTCCTGTGCCTCTGCATCCCTCAATTGAGCCTCCACTTCCCTCTCTTGAGCCTCTGCTTTCCTCTCTTGAGCCTCTGCATCCCTCTCTTGAGCTTCTGCATCACTCTCTTGAGCCTCTACATCCCTCTCTTGAGCCTCTGTATCACTCTCGTAAGCCTCTGCATCACTCTCTTGAGCCTCTGCATAACTCTCTTCAGTCTCTGCATCACTCTCTTCAGCCTCTGCATTTATCATCTCCCTTTTCCTTTATGTGATATAAACAAAATATCATCGAATTAGGCAATATTTTGCTGTTTTTCCACGTTTTTGTAAATTTTCAGTTTTTTGTTATTAATTCATTAATTATACGATAAAAATGATGCAAACTTATAATTGATTAGAAACTAACCTTAAATACTTCATTTTCAATCAACTATTTGTTTCTCGTTAAAATACTAAGTAAGATATTGAAAAGGGGAAAATTTTTGTTTTTATTGCATACATCGACGTTTCAGCCGGAATTGTGCGGTTTTACGTGTACATCTTCCGTCAGTAATATAAACGAAAAATCAGGAACATTTTAGGTAATTCTAATGAAAACACATTGATTTTTATCATTTGTATTGGAAACAACATTGTTATATGTATTTTCTTGTATCTAAATAATACGAAACCTCGCTCTATGATTTGAAGTTAAAATCCTCAAATGTGGTAAAATAGTGACTTTTTTCACGTTTTTCATGCGGTGTGATTTTACGTAAATATATTCGTTTTTACCAATATTTCGATACTACTTCATGTTTTCTCACGATATGTGATTCGGCCTTCAAATCTCAGTATTTCGCATAATATTGCATTTTAAGCAAGTTTTCTTCCATTTTGTTTCGTACTGTAAATCATCGAATTTAGTAATATTTTGACGTTTATCATCCCCATTTTCCTTTATGTGATATAAACAAAATATCATCGAATTTGGCAATATTTTGCTGTTTTTCCACGTTTATGTGAATTTCCAGTTTATTGTTATTAATTCATTAAATATACAATAAAAATGATACAAACACATAAATGATTAGATAATAACCTTAAATACTTCATTTTCAATCATCTATTTGTTTCTCGTTGAAATACAGAGTACGATATTGAAAAGGGGAGAGGTTCGGTTTTTATTGCATATATCGACGTTTCAGCCGGAATAGAGCGGTTTTACGTGTACATCTTCCATCGGTAATATAAACGGAAAATCAAGAACAATTTAGTTTATTCTAATGAAAACACATGGTTTTTTTATCATTTGCATTGGAAACAACATTGTCATATGTCTTTTCTTGGATCTAAATAATACGAAACCTCGCTTTATGATTCGAAGTTAAAATCCTCAAATTTGGAATAATAGTGACTTTTTTCATGTTTTTCATGTAGTTTGATATTACGTAAATTTATTCATTTTTATCAATATTTCGATACTATTTCATGTAGTATCAAGATATGTGATTTGGCCTTCATATCTCAGATTTTCGCATAATATTGCATTTTAAGCAAGTTTTCTTGCATTTTGTTTCGTACTAAACATCATCGAATTTAGCAATATTTTGACGTTTATCATCCCCTTTACCTTTATGTGATTTAAACAAAAATATCATCGAATTAGGCAATATTTTTCCGTTTTTCCACGTTCTTGTGTATTTTCAGTTTTTTGGTATTAATTCATTAAATATACGATAAAAATGATGCAAACACGTAATTGATTAGATAATAAACTTATATACTTCATCTTCAATCATCTATTTGTTTCTCGTTGAAATACTGAGTAAGATATTGAAAAGGGGAGAAGTTCGGTTTATATTGCATATATCGACGTTTCAGCCGGAATTGTGCGGATTTACGTGTACATCTTCCGTCAGTAATATAAACGGAAAATCAGGAACATTTTAGGTAAATCTAATGAAAACACATTGATTTTTATCATTTGAATTGGAAACAACATTGTAATATGTCTTTTCTTGGATCTAAATAATACGAAACCTCGCTTTATGATTCGAAGTTAAAATCCTAAAATTTGGTATAATAGTGACTTTTTTCACGTTTTTCATGTAGTTTGATATTACGTAAATATATTCATTTTTACCAATATTTCGATACTATTTCATGTAGTATCAAGATATGTGATTTGGCCTTAATATCTCAGATTTTCGCATAATATTGCATTTTAAGCAAGTTTTCTTGCATTAAGAAAGTTTTCTTGTTTTCTTGCATTTTGTTTCGTACTAAAAATCATCGAATTTAGTAATATTTTGACGTTTATCATCTCCCTTTTCCTTTATGTGATATAAACAAAATATCATCGAATTAGGCAATATTTTGCTGTTTTTCCACGTTTTTGTAAATTTTCAGTTTATTGTTATTAATTCATTAATTATACGATAAAAATGATGCAAACACATAATTGATTAGAAATTAACCTTAAATACTTCATTTTCAATCAACTATTTGTTTCTCGTTAAAATACTGAGTAAGATATTGAAAAGGGGAGAATTTCTGTTTTTATTGCATATATCGACGTTTCAGCCAGAATTGTGCGGTTTTACGTGTAGATCTTCCGTCAGTAATATAAACGGAAAATCAGGAACATTTTAGGTAATTCTAATGAAAACACATTGATTTTTATCATTTGTATTATAAACAACATTGTTATATGTATTTTCTTGGATCTAAATAATACGAAACCTCGCTCCATGATTTGAAGTAAAAATCCTCAAATATGGTAAAATAGTGACTTTTTTCACGTTTTTCATGTGGTGTGATTTTACGTAAATATATTCGATTTTACCAATATTTCGATACTACTTCATGTTTTCTCAGGATATGTGATTCGGCCTTCAAATCTCAGTATTTCGCATAATATTGCATTTTAAGCAAGTTTTCTTGCATTTTGTTTAAATAAATAAAATAAAATAAATATGTTTATTCAGGTAAGGTACATACATACAAGTGATGTTACATTAATGGATTGATATATAGATAGAGCTAGTACATACAATGCCTAAAGCCACTATTACGCAATGCGTTTCGGGCAAAAGTTCGGTTTCGTACTAAACATCATCGAATGTAGCAATATTTTGACGTTTATCATCCCCTTTTCCTTTATGTGATTTAAACAAAATATCATCGAATTAGGCAATATTTTGCCGTTTTTCCACGTTTTTGTGAATTTTCAGTTTTTTGGTATTAATTCATTAAATATACGATAAAATTGATGCAAACACGTAATTGATTAGATAATAAACTTATATACTTCATCTTCAATCTTCTATTTGTTTCTCGTTGAAATACTGAGTAAGATATTAAAAAGGGGAGAAGTTCGGTTTTTATTGCATATATCGACGTTTCAGCCGGATTAGAGCGGTTTTACGTGTACATCTTCCATCGGTAATATAAACGGAAAATCAGGAACATTTTAGTTCATTCCAATGAAAACACATTGATTTTTATCATTTGTATTGGAAACAACATTGTAATATGTATTTTCTTGGATCTAAATAATACGAAACCTCGCTTTATGATTCGAAGTTAAAATCCACAAATTTGGAATAATAATGACTTTTTTCATGTTTTTCATGTAGTTTGATTTTACGTAAATATATTCATTTTTACCAATATTTCGATACTATTTCATGTAGTATCAAAATATGTGATTTGGCCTTCATATCTCAGATTTTCGCATAATATTGCATTTTAAGCAAGTATTCTTGCATTAAGAAAGTTTTCTTGTTTTTTTTTTGAGATATATAGAAGTGTTGTTACATTCTTGTACAGCCACTAGTACGCGTAGCGTTTCGGGCAAGTCCTTAATCCTATGGTTCCTGGAATACGATCCCCTGCCGCGAAGAATCGTTTTTTCCTCCAAGTACACATTTTACTGTTGCGTTAAACAGGGGCTACAGTTAAGGAATTGCGCCCAGTAAATCCTCCCCGGCCAGGATACGAACCCATGACATAGCGCTCGCGGAACGCCAGGCGAGTGTCTTACCACTACACCACGGAGACTTTTCTTGCATTAGGCTTAAAAGAGTGAGGCAGAGGCGCAGGAGAAGGATGCAGAGGCTCAAGAGAGTAACGCAGAGGCTTAAGAGGGTGATGCAGAGGCTCAAGAGAGTGATGCAGAGACTTGAGAGAGGGATGCAGTTGCTCAAGAGAGTGATGCAGAGGCTCAAGAGAGTTTTTCAGAGGCTTAAGAGAGTGATGCAGAGGCTTAAGAGAGTGATGCAGAGGCTTAAGAGAGGGATGCAGAGGCTCAAGAGAGGGGATGCAGGGGCCCAAGAGAAGGATGCAGAGGCTCAAGAGAGGGATGCAGAGGCTCAAGTGAGGGATGCAGAGGCACAAGAGAGGGATGCAGAGGCTCTTGAGAGTGATGCAGAGGCTTAAGAGAGGAATGCAGAGGCTTAAGAGAGTGATACAAAGGCTCAAGAGAGGGATGCATAGGCTCAAGCGAGGGATGCAGATTCTCAAGAGAGGGATGCAGGTGCTCAGCAGACGGATGCAGAGGCTCAAGTGAGGGATGCAGAGGCACAAGAGAGGGATGCAGAGGCTCTTGAGAGTGACGCAGATGCTCAAGAGAGGGATGCAGAGGCTTAGGAGAGTGATGCAAAGGCTCAGGAGAATGATGCAGAGGCTTATGAGAGGGATGCAGGAATTCACGAGAGTGATGCAGGAATTCACGAGAGTGATGTAGGAATTCACGAGAGTGATGCAAAGGCTCAAGAAAGGGATGCAGAGGCTTAAGAAAGTGATGCAGAGGCTCAAAAAAGGGATGCAGAGGCTTAAGAGAGTGATGCAGAGGCTGAAGAGAGTGTTTCAGAGGCTTAAGAGAGGGATGTAGAAGCTCAAGAGAGTGATGGAGAGGCTCAAGAGAGTGATGCAGAGGCTCAACAGAGTGATTCAGAGGCTTACGAGAGTGGAATGCAGAGGCTGAAGAGAATGATTCCGAGTAAGATATTGAAAAGGGGAGAAGTTCGGTTTTTATTGCATATAACGACGTTTCAGCCGGAATAGAGCGGTTTTACGTGTACATCTTCCATTGGTAATATAAACGGAAAATCAGGAACAATTTAGTTCATTCTAACGAAAACACATTGTTTTTTATCATTTGTATTGGAAACAACATTGTCATATGTCTTTTCTTGGATCTAAATTATACGAAACCTCGCGTTATGATTCGAAGTTAAAATCCTCAAATTTGGTATAATAGTGACTTTTTCACGTTTTTGATGTAGTTTGATATTACGTAAATATATTCATTTTTACCAATATTTCGATACTTTTTCATGTAGTATTACGATTTTTGATTTGGCCTTCAAATCTCAGAATTTCGCATAATATTGCATTTTAAGCAAGTTTTCTTGCATTTTGTTTCGTACTAAACATCATCGAATTTAGCTATATTTTGACGTTTATCATCCCCTTTTCCTGTTTGTGATTTAAACAAAATATCATCGAATTAGGCAATATTTTGCCGTTTTTCCACGTTTTTGTGAATTTTCAGTTTTTTGGTATTAATTCATTAAATATACCATAAAAATGATGCAAGCACGTAATTGATTAGATAATAAACTTGAATACTTCATCTTCAATCATCTATTTGTTTCTCGTTGAAATACTGAGTAAGATATTGAAAAGGGGAGAAGTTCGGTTTTTATTGCATATATCGACGTTTCAGGCGGAATTGTGCGGTTTTACGTGTACATCTTCCATCGGTAATATAAACGGAAAATCAGGAACATTTTAGTTTATTCTAAAGAAAACACATTGATTTTTATCATTTGTATTGGAAACAACATTGTCATATGTCTTTTCTTGGATCTAAATAATACGAAACCTCGCTTTATGATTCGAAGTTAAAACCTCAAATTTGGTATAATAGTGACTTTTTTCACGTTTTTTTTTTGAGTTTTATATTACGTAAATATATTCATTTTTAACAATATTTCGATACTTTTTCATTTAGTATCAGGATATGTGATTTGGCCTTCAAATCTCAGATTTTCGCATAATATTGCATTTTAAGCAAGTTTTCTTGCATTTTGTTTCGTACTATAAATCATCGAATTTAGTAATATTTTGACGTTTATCATCCCCCTTTTCCTTTATGTGATATAAACAAAATATCATCGAATTTGGCAATATTTTGTTTTTTTTCCACGTTTTTGTGAATTTCCAGTTTATTGTTATTAATTCATTAAATATACGATAAAAATGATACAAACACATAAATGATTTGATAATAACCTAAAATACTTCATTTTCAATCATCTATTTGTTTCTCGTTAAAATACTTGATAAGATATTGAAAAGGGGAGAATTTCTGTTTTTATTGCATATATCGACGTTTCACCCGAATTAGAGCGGTTTTACGTGTACATCTTCCGTCGGTAATATAAACGGAAAATCACGAACATTTTAGTTAATTGTAATGGAAACACATATGGTAAAATAGTGACTTTTTTCAAGTTTTTCATGTGGTGTGATTTTACGTAAATATATTCGTTTTTACCAATATTTCGATACTACTTCATGTTTAAATGAGGCTTTAAATGAGCCTTCATATAGGCTTAAATGAGTGATGCAAAGGCTAAGGAGAGGGAAGCTGAGGCTCATCAGAGGGATGCAGGAGTTCATGAGAGTGATGCAGAGGCTCAAGAAAGGGATGCAAAGACTTAAGAAAATGATGCAGAGGCTAAAAAAAGGGATGCAGAGGCTTAAGAGAGTGATTCAGAGGCTGAAAAGAGTGTTGCAGAGGCTTAAGAGAGGGATGCAGAGGCTCAAGAGAGTGATGCAAAGGATCAAGAGAGTGATGCAGAGGCTGAAGAGAGTGTTGCAGAGGCTTAAGAGAGGGATGCAGAGGCTCAAAGGAGGGATGCAGATGCTTAAGAGAGTGATGCAGAGGCTGAAGAGAGTGTTGCAGAGGCTTAAAACGTCGATATATGCAATAAAAAAGAAATTCTCCCCTTTTCAATATCTTATCAAGTATTTTAACGAGAAACAAATAGTTGATTGAAAATGAAGTATTTAAGGTTATTATCTAATCAATTATGTGTTTGCATCATTTTTATCATAAATATTTAATGAATTAATACCAATAAACTGGAAATTCACAAAAACGTGGAAAAACAGCAAAATATTGCCTAAATCTATGATATTTTGTTTATATCACATAAAGGAAAAGGGAGATGATAAACGTCAAATATTACTAAATTCGATGATTTTTAGTACGAAACAAAATGCAAGAAAACTTGCTTAAAATGCAATAATATGCGAAATGCTGAAATTTGAAGGCCAAATCACATATCGTGATACTACATGAAATAGTATCGAAATATTTGTAAAAATGAATATATATACGTAATATAAAACTACATGAAAAGTGTGAAAAAAGTCACTATTATACCAAATTTGAGGATTTTAACTTCGAATCATAAAGCGACGTTTCGTATTATTTAGATCCAAGAAAAGACATATGACATTGTTGTTTCCAATACAAATGATAAAAATCTATGTGTTTTCATTAGAATTAACTAAAATGTTCCTGATTTTCCGTTTATATTACCGATGGAAGATGTACACGTAAAATCGCTCTATTCAGGCTGAAACGTCGATATATGCAATAAAAATCGAACTTCTCCCTTTTTCAATATCTTACTCAGTATTTTAACGAGAAACAAATAGGTGATTGAAAATTAAGTATTTAAGGTTAATTTCTAATCAATTATGTGTTTGCATCATTTTTATCGTATATTTAATGAATTGATACAAATAAACTGAAAATTCAGAAAAACGTGGAAAAACGGCAAAATATTGCCTAATTCGATGATATTTTGTTTAAATCACATAGAGGAAAAGGGGGATGATAAACGTCAAAAATATTACTAAATTCGATGATTATTAGTATGAAACAAAATGCAAGAAAACATGCTTAAAATGCAATATTATGTGAAATTCTAAGATTTGAAGGCCAAATCACATATCGTGATACTACATGAAATAGTATCGAAATATTGGTAAAATGAATATATTTACGTAACATCAAACTACATCAAAAACGTGAAAAAGTCACTATTATACCAAATTTGAGGATTTTAACTTCTGATCATAACGCGAGGTTTCGTATAATTTAGATCAAGAAAAGAAATATGACAATGTTGTTTCCAATACAAATGATAAAAAACAATGTGTTTTCATTAGAATGAACTAAAATGTTCCTGATTTTCAGTTTATATTACCGATGAAGATGTACACGTAAAACTGCTCTATTCCGGCTGAAACGTCGATATATACAATAAAAACCGAACTTCTCCCCTTTTCATTATCTTACCCAGTAGTTCAACGAGAAACAAATAGATGATTGAAGATGAAGTATTTAAGGTTATTATCTAATCAATTATG
The DNA here is from genome assembly GCF_040958095.1 of Procambarus clarkii. Classification (NCBI taxonomy): domain Eukaryota; kingdom Metazoa; phylum Arthropoda; class Malacostraca; order Decapoda; family Cambaridae; genus Procambarus; species Procambarus clarkii. The sequence continues at coordinate 45,079 of NW_027190124.1, forward strand.
TGTTTGTTTCATTTTTATCGTATATTTAATGAATTAATACCAATAAACTGGAAATTCATTAAAAACGTGGAAAAAACAGCAAAATATTGCATAATTCGATTATATTTTCGTTATATCACAATAAAGGAAAAGGGGATGATAAACGTCAAAATATTACTAAATTCGATGATTTTTAGTAGGAAACAAAATGCAAGAAAACTTGCTTAAAATGCAATATTATTCGAAATTCTGAGATTTGAAGGCCGAATCGAATATCGTGAGAAAACATGAAGTAGTATCGAAATATTGGTAAAAACGAATATATTTACGTAAAATCATATCACATGAAAAACGTGAAAAAAATCATTATTTACCATATTTGAGGATTTTAAATTCAAATCAAAGAGCGAGGTTTCGTATTATTTAGATCCAAGAAAAGACATATGACAATGTTGTTTCCAATACAAATGTTAAAAATCAACGTGTTTCCATTACAATTAACTAAAATATTCCTGATTTTCCGCTTATATTACCGACTGAAGATGTACACGTAAAACCGCTCTAATCCGGCTGAAACGTCGAGATATGCAATAAAAACAGAAATTCTGTTTGAAAACAGAAATGAAAATGAAGTATTTAAGGTTAATTTCTAATCAATTATGTGTTTTGCATCATTTTTATCATACATATTTAATGAAATAAAACAAAGCATTTAACAAAAACGTGGAAAAACAGCAAAATATTGCCTAATTCGATGATATTTTGTTTATATCACATAAGGAAAAGGGGGATGATAAACGTTAAAATATTACTAAAATCGATGATTTTTAGTACGCAAAAAATGCAAGAAAACTTGCTTAAAATGCAATATTATGCGAAATTCTGATATTTGAAGGCCAAATCACATATCGTGATACTATATGAGATAGTATCGAAATATTGGTAAAACGAATATATTTACGTAATATCAAACTACATAAAAAACGTGAAAAAGTCACTATTATACCAAATTTGAGGATTTTAACTTCGAATCATAAACCGAGGTTTCGTATTATTTAGATCCACGAAAAGACATATGACAATGTTGTTTCCAATACAAATGATAAAAATCAATGTATTTTTATTAGAATGAACTAAAATGTTCCTGATTTTCTAGTAATATTACCGATGGAAAATGTACACGTAAAACCGCTCAATTCCTGCTGAAACGTCGATATATGCAATAAATACTGAACTTCTCCCCTTTTCAATATGTTTCTCAGTATTTTAACGAGAAACAAATAGTTGATTGAAAACGATGTATTTAAGGTTATTATCTAATCAATTTGCATCATCAATTTTGCAATCAATTAATCATAGTTTGCATCATTTTTATCGTATATTTAATGAATTAATACCAATAAACTTAAAATTCACAGAAACATGGAAAAACGGCAAAATATTTACTAATTCGATTATATTTTGTTTAAATCACATAAAGGAAAAGGGGATGATAAACGTCAAAATATTGCTAAATACGATGATGTTTAGTACGAAACAAAATGCAAGAAAACATGCTTAAAATGCAATATTATGCGAAAATCTGAGATTTGAATGCCAAATCACATATCGTGAGAAAACATGAAGTAGTATCGAAATATTGGTAAAAACGAATATATTTACGTAAAATCACACCACATGAAAAACCTGAAAAAAATCACTATTTTACCATATTTGAGGATTTTAACTTCAAATCATAGAGCGAGGTTTCGTATTATTAAACCCAAGAAAAGACGTATGACAATGTTGTTTCCATATACAAATGATAAAAATCAATGTGTTTTCATTAGAATTACCTAAAATGTTCCTGATTTTTTGTTTATATTACCGATGGAATATATACACGTTAAACCGTTCAATTCCAGCTGAAACGTCGATATATGCAATAAAAACCGAACTTCTCCCCTTTTCAATATCTTACTGAGTATTTTAACGAGAGACAAATAGTTGATTGAAAATGAGGTATTTAAGGTTAATTTCTAATCAATTACGTGTTTGCATCATTTTTATCGTATATTTAATGAATTAATACCAATAAACTGAAAATTCACAAAAACGTTGAAAAACGGCAAAATATTGCCTATTCGATGATATTTTGTTTAAATGACATAAAGGAAAAGGGGATGATAAACGTCAAAATATTGCTAAATTCGATGATGCTTAGTACGAAACAAAATGCAAGAAAACTTGCTTAAAATGCAATATTATGCGAAATTCTGAGAGTTTAAGGCCAAATCACATATCGTAATACTACATGAAAAAGTCTCGAAATATTGGTAAAAATGAATATATTTACATAATGTCAAATTATATGAAAAACATGAAAAAGTCCCTATTATACCAAATATGAGGATTTTAACTTCGAATCATAAGGCGAGGTTTTGTTTAATTTAGATCCAAGAAAAGACATATGACAATGTTGTTTCCAATACAAATGATAAAAAACAATGTGTTTTCATTAGAATGAACTAAAATGTTCCTGATTTTCCGTTTATATTACCAATGGAAGATGAACACGTAAAACCGCTCTATTCCAGCTGAAACGTCGATATATACAATAAAAACCGAACTTCTTCCCTTTTTCAATATCTTACCCAGTATTTCAACGAGAAACAAATAGATGATTGAAGATGAAGTACTTAAGGTTACTATCTAATCAATTATGTGTTTGTTTCATTTTTATCGTATATTTAATGTATTAATACCAATAAACTGGAAATTCAATAAAAACGTGGAAAAAACAGCAAAATATTGCCTAATTCGATGATATTTTCTTTATATCACATAAAGGAAAAGGGGGATGATAAACGTCAAAATATTACAAAATTCGATGATTTTTAGTACGAAACAAAATGCAGGAAAACATGCTTAAAATCCATTGGATCATCATTGGACGCATCACTCGCTTGAGCCTCTGCATCCCTCTCTTAAGCCTCTGCAACACACTCTTCAGCCTCTGCATCATTCTCTTAAGCCTCTGCATCCCTCTCTTGATCATCTGCATTACTCTCGTAAGCCTCTGCATAACTCTTCTGAGCCTCTGCATCACTCTCTTGAGCCTCTGCATCCCTCTCTTGAGCCTTTTCAACAATTTCTTCAGGCTCTGCATCACTCTCTTAAGCCACTGAATCCCTCTCTTCCGGCCTCTGCATCACTCTCTCGAGCCTCGAGCCTCAGCATCCCTCAAGAAAGGGATGCTGAGGCTCCAGAGAGAGATGCAGAGGCTCCAGTGAGCGATGTAGAGGCTTAAGAGAGAGATGCAGAGGCTCAAGAGAATGATGCAGAGGCTCAAGAGAGTGATGCAAAGGCTCAAGAGAGTGATGCAGAGGCTTAAGAGAGGGATGCAGAGGCTCAAGAGAGAGATGCATAGGCTTAAGAGAGTGATGCAGAGGCTGAAGAGAGTGTTGCAGAGGCTTAAGAGAGGGATGCAGAGGCTCAAGAGAGTGATGCAAAGGCTCAAGAGAGTGATGCAGAGGCTTAAGCGAGGATGCAGAGGCTCAAGAGAGGGATGAAGAGGCTCAAGACAGTGATGCAGAGGCTCAAGAGAGTGATGCAGAGGCTGAAGAGAGAAATGCAGAGGCTTAAGAGAGTGATGCAGAGGTTCAAGAGAGTGATGCAGAGGCACAAGAGAATGATGTTGAGGCTTAAGAGAGGGATGCAGAGGCTCAGGAGAATGATGCAAATGCTCAAGAGAGTGATGCAGAGGCTTAAGAGAGGGATGCAGAGGCTCAAGAGAGGGATGCAGAGGTTAAAGAGAGTGATGCAGAGGCACAAGAGAATGATGTTGAGGCTTAAAAGAGGGATGCAGAGGCTCAAGAGAATGATGCACTGGCTCAAGAGAATGATGCAGAGGCTTAAGAGATTGATGCAGAGGATCAAGAGAGTGATGCAGAGGCTTAAGAGAGGGATGCAGAGGCTCAAGAGTGTGATGGAGAGGCTCAAGAGAGTGATGCAGAGGCTCAACAGAGTGATTCAGAAGCTTACAAGAGTGATGCAGAGGCTTAAGCGAGTGATGCAGAGGTTTAAGAAAGGGATGCAGAGGCTCAAGAGAGGATGCAGAGGCTCAAGAGAGGGATGCAGAAGCTCTGAGAGTGACGCAGAGGCTCAAGAGAGGATGCAGAGGCTCAAGGAGTGATGCAAAGGTTCAGGAGAATGATGCAGAGGCTCATGCGAGGGATTCAGAAGTTCAAGAGAGTGATGCAAAGGCTCAAGAAAGGGATGCATAGGCTTAAGATAGTGATGCAGAGGCTCAAAAAAGGGATGCAGAGGCTTTAGAGAGTGATGCAGAGGCTGAAGAGAATGTTGCAGAGGCTTAAGAGAGGATGCAGAGGCTCAAAAGAGTGATGGAGAGGCTCAAGAGAGTGATGCAGAGGCTTATGAGAGTGATGCAGAGGCTTATTAGAGGAATGCAGAGGCTGAAGAGAATGATGCAGAGGCTTAAGAGAGAGATGCAGAGGCTCAAGAGAGTGATGAGAGGCTCAAGAGAGTGATGTAGAGACTCAACAGAGTGATTCAGAGGCTTACGAGAGTGATGCAGAGGCTTGAGAGGGATGCAGAGGCTCAAGAGAGGATGCAGGGGATCAAGAGAGGGATGCAAAGGCTCAAGTGAGGGAAGCAGAGGCACAAGAGAGGGTTGCAGAGGCTCTTGAGAGTGACGCAGTGGCTCAAGAGAGGGATGCAGAGGCTTAAGAGAGTGATGCAAAGGTTCAAGTGAGGGATGCAGAGGCTCATGTGAGGGATGCAGGAGTTCAAGAGAGTGATGCAGAGGCTCAAGAGGGATGCATAGGCTCACTCAAGAGAGGATAGTCACAAGAGAGGGATGCAGAGGCTCTGGGAGTGATGCAGAGGCTCGGAGAGGGAGCAGAGGCTCAAGAGAGTGATTCAGAGGCTTCGAGAGTGATGCAGAGCTTAAGAGAGTTAGGCAGAGCTTAAGAAAGTGATGCAGAGGCTTAAAAGAGGGATGCAGAGTCTTAAAAGTGATGCAGAGGCTCAAGAGAGTGATGCAGAGGCTCAAGACAGGGGTGCAGGGGCTCAAGAGAGTGATGCAGAGGCTCAAGAGAGTGATTCAGAGCTTACGAGAGTGAAGCAGAGGCTAAGAGAGTGATGCAGTCGGCTCAAGAGAGTGATGCAGAGGATCAGTTAGGGATGCAGAGGCTTAAGAGAGTGATGCAAAGGCTCAAGAGAGTGATTGAGAGGCTTACGAGAGTGATGCAGAGGCTTAAGAGTGTGATGCAGAGGCTTAAGAGAGGGATGCAGAGGCTCAAGCGAGGGATTCAGAGGCTCAAGAGATGGATGCAGGGGCTCAAGAGATTGATGTAGAGGCTTAAGAGAGGGATGCAGAGGCTCAAGAGTATGATGCAGAGGCTCAAGAGAGTGATACAGAGAAACAAGAGAGTGATGCAGTGGCTTAAGAGAGTGATGCAGAGGCTAAAGAGAGGGATGCAGAGGCTAAATAGATCGGATGCAGAAGCCCAAGAGAGGGATGCAGAGGCTCAAGAGAGGAATGCAGAGGCTCAAGAGCGGGATGAAAAGTCTCAAGAGGGGAATGCAGAGGCTCAAGAGAGGGATGCAGAGGCTAAAGTGAGGGATGCAAAGGCAAAAGAGAAAGATGCAGAGGCACTTGAGAGTGATGCAGAGGCTCACGAGAGGGATGCAAAGGCTCAAGAGAGTGATGCAAAGGCTCAAGAGAGGGATGCAGAGGCGCAAGAGAATGATGTAGAGGCTTAAGAGAGGGATGCAGAGGATCAAGAGAATGATTCAGAGGTATACGAGAGTGATGCAGAGGCTTAAGAGAGTGATATATACACATAATTGATTGATATATACACATAATTTATATAGTGATATATATATCACATAATTGATTAGAAACTAACCTTAAACACTTCATTTTCAATCAACTATTTGTTTCTCGTTAAAATACTGAGTAAAATATTGGAAAGGGGAGAAGTTCTGTTTTTATTATATATATCGACGTTTCAGGCGGATTAGAGCGGTTTTACGTGTACATCTTCCATCGGTAATATAAACGGAAAATCTGGAACATTTTAGTTAATTCTAATAAAAAAACATTCATTTTTATCATTTGTATTGGAAACAAGATTGTCATGTCTTTTCTTTGATCTAAATAATACTAAACCTCGCTCTATGATTTGAAGTTAAAATCCTCAAATATGGTAATATAGTGACTTTTTTCACGTTATTCATGTAGTGGGATTTAACGTAAATATATTCGTTTATACCAATATATCAATACTACTTCATGTTTTCTCACGATATGTGATTTGGCCTTCAAATCTCAGAATTTAGCAAATTTTGCATTTTTAAGCAAGTTTTCTTGCATTTTCTTTAATACTAAAAATCATCGAATCCAGCAATATTTTGACGTTTATCATCCCCTTTTCCTTTATGTGATATAAACAAAATATCATCGAATTAGGCAATATTTTGCTGTTTTTCCACGTTTTTGTGAATTTTCAGTTTATTGCTATTAATTCATTAAATATACGATAAAAATGATGCAAACACATAATTGATAAGAAATTAACCTTAAACACTTCATTTTCAATCAACTATTTGTTTCTCGTTAAAATACAGAGTAAGATATTGGAAAGGGGAGAAGTTCTGTTTTTATTGCATATATCGACTTTTCAGCCGGATTAGAGCGGTTTTACGTGTACATCTTCCATCGGTAATATAAACGAAAATCAGGAACATTTTAGTTAATTCTAATGAAAACACATTGATTTTTATCATTTGTATTTGAAACAACATTGTCATGTCTTTTCTTGGATCTAAATAATACGAAACCTCGCTCTCTGATTTGAAGTTAAAATCCTCAAATATGGTAATATAGTGACTTTTTTCACGTTATTCATGTAGTGTGATTTTACGTAAATATATTCGTTTTTACCAATATTTCAATACTACTTCATGTTTTCTCACGATATGTGATTTGGCCTTCAAATCTCAGAATTTCGCAAATTTTGCATTTTAAGCAAGTTTTCTTGCATTTTGTTTTGTACTAAAAATCATCGAATTTAGCAATATTTTTACCTTTATCATCCCCTTTTCCTTTATGTGATTAAAACAAAATATCATCGAATTATGCAATATTTTGCCGTTTTTCCACGTTTTTGTGAATTTTCAGTTTATTGTTATTATTTCATTAAATATACGATAAAAATGATGCAAACACATAATTGATTAGAAACTAACCTTAAACACTTCATTTTCAATCAACTATTTGTTTCTCGTTAAAATACTGAGTAAAATATAGGAAAGGGGAGAAGTTCTGTTTTAATTGCATATATCGACGTTTCAGCCGGATTAGAACGGGTTTACGTGTACATCTTTCATCGGTAATATAAACCGAAAATCAGGAACATTTTAGTTAATTCTAATGAAAACACATAGATTTTTATCATTTGTATTTGAAACAACATTGTCATATGTCTTTTCTTGGATCTAAATAATACGAAACGTCGCTCTATGATTCGAAGTTAAAATCCTCAAATTTGGTATAATAATGACTTTTTTCACGTTTTTCATGTAGTTTGATATTACGCAAATATATTCATTTTTACTAATATTTCGATACTATTTCATGTAGTATCACGATATGTGATTTGGCCATCAAATCTCAGATTTTCGCATAATATTGCATTTTAAGCAAGTTTTCTTGCATAATGTTTCGTACTAAAAATCATCGAATTCAGCAATATTTTGACGTTTATCATCCCCTTTTCCTTAATGTGATATAAACAAAATATTATCGAATTAGGCAATATTTTGCTGTTTTTCTACGTTTTTGTGAATTTTCAGTTTATTGCTATTAATTCCTTAAATATACGATAAAAATGATGCAAACACATAATTGATTAGAAATTAACCTTAAACACTTCATTTTCAATCAACTATTTGTTTCTCGTTAAAA